>NW_026856421.1:0-12434 GCF_026571515.1 Ruditapes philippinarum
AGGAAAAAAATTTTTAAAACGTTTATTGCATCGAATACATTTGAAAATTTTTTGTGTTACTTGATTGACCCCTTTGCTAATAAGTGTATTTTTTATGTTACACGTAAATTATCTTTTAAAATTTTTTTTATTCGGCTACCAATAAACTTTAAGGTGATGCATATAAAAATATGAATCTCATAGTATTTTTTTTCCCTCTTTTGGTTAGTTCTGTTTATTGTTGTTTAAAGTGTGATGTATTTTGAAAGAAAATTATTTTTCAAAGAAAAAGAACTGTTAAATTTTTGTATCTTGGCAATGTATAAACACTTTGGAAGATATAATATACCAAGTGTGTGGCATATAATATTAAACAATCAACTTTTATGCACCCATTCCCTTGTCACAATGAATATGCGACATTTGTCGCTTACATAATTGGATTCCCTTTAAATCTAAAAATACAAATCGAAAAACGATTCAGCTTTGAAAAGATCCAACGTTGACTAAATAAAAATTTTGAATAAATTTTAAAAAAAATATTAAAGATCCAATGATCCGAACAAAAAATTTTGGGTTTTTAATTTTTTTGCAGTTTACGAATATTTTATTAACAAGTTTTAAGATTCAAATAATTTTTATTTGTGTTCAAAGGCCTCAGGCCCCAAAATACATAGCATACATACAACTATAGTAATAGGGTTTGGTCCCCTTAAAAATGTTTTTTATGCGAAAAAAAGACTAGTTGTTTATGTTACCTTAAAAACATATACATAAACAAAAAGTTTCCCTTAAAAAGTGATTTATCCGTGTACCTTTTAATACATAAAATCATGTAGTTTTTTTCCCAAAATCCCAATTAAATAAATACTTATCACGGTTTGTTTTATTTTTTTACATATAAAAAACATGGAATTCAAAATCTTACTATCATTAAAAAGTTGTACACAGAGTTCTTCCCTTTGGATATTATTATGTCTGCCTATTTCTATACCTAATTTATGGGTTGGAGCAACGAAAATTTCAAAACGCCTTTTTATGTTTAAATGGTATTTCTATTAATAAGTATGTTTAACTTTAAAAAATATTTAAATTTATTATAGTGAAAACATCTACTAGAGTTCGTTATATTTTCATACCATTTTTGGGTACAACAATCAAAAGTCTTTGTTTGAAAATTTGGAACATATTCGTGTACCAATTTTTTGAGATATCCAGAAAAACCAAAACCATATCTAAACAGTACATGTTTAACTTTGGTAACCCCCAAAATATTCGCCTCATGTCTAGTGACTTTAACATTAAAAAACACTGTTTAGGATTTAAAGAAGGCATGATCAGAAGTTTTCAAAAATATCGTATGCAGTTTGTCATGTACGAAATACTTAATGGGAATCTACCACTTCCCCTAAAAACCCTAGCTGTATTTGTAGTTTTTTTTTAAAAGATAAATGTTTTCGACAAAATCGTTATGCACATATTCAATAGTTTGGCTATATTCAAAACCCCCTATTTGTGACCCGTAGCATAAAAAATTTGGTTTTAATCATATGGTCAAAAATTTTAAACAATTCATTTCTTTGGAAAATGACCGAAAGGTTTTTTTGATAATATTTTAACGTAATATTGCCTTTTGGCTTGAGATGCCATTTTTTCCTTAGCATGAGTCCATGAAAAATTGAGGGTGAAAATGAGTCCCAATACTTATACTAATGTTTATATTTAAGCTTTACCTCGGAAATAACCCAAAAATTTACTTTATAACAAGTTTAAAAATATGATATTTTTCTTTTTAAGAGTAACCTTTTAAAGGGTAGATCAAACGAAAAATAAACAAAAAAATTCAAAAATTTTTGAAAAATAAAAAAAGGGAAACCCATTTTTTAACAAATTTTTACATAAAAAAGGCACAAAAAGCAAAAAAAAACAAACTTTTATAAAAACAAAATTTTAAAAGACTAACTTTTTCCCCCTTAAAGGGTTTAAATAAGGGTTTATAATGAAAATTTTTGTAAAATCAATTTATGCTTTATATCTTTGAAACTCTTTTAAAATTTTTTAACTGGAAAAATTTGTATTTTGAACGAAAAGCTATTTTTTTTTCATTAAATTTATATCGATTATTACTGCAAAAAGGTTATAAATTTTTAGAATGAGTTCATTTTTTAAAAATGTGATGAAATTAAAGGATGGATAATTACATTTTGTTTTATACATTAAAGATAAATTTTTACAGAAAAATAAGAAAACCCTTTTTATTCTATGCCCTTTAAATTTCCTTTTAAAAATAATAAAAAAAAAAAGGTAAATTAAAAAATTAATTTTGGCTTTTGATGTCACTTTAAAAAAACTCTGAAAAAAAAAATAAAAAAAAAATAAAACCCTTTTATAAAAAAAAAAAAAAATTTTTTAAAAAAATAAAAAAATTTTTTTTAAAAAATGGTTAAAAAGAAAAACAAAAAAAAAGTTTTATGAATAAAAAATTTAAAAAAATAAAAAAAAAAAAAAGCAAAAAACAGACAGATAGTAAAGTAAAAGGTACCCCGACCAAAATAAAACAAGGCGCAGCGAAAAAACATATCTTTAAACGTATCTAACTGCCATTAAAAAAGAATATAAAATAAAATAGTAAAAGTAAAGTAACTGGGGAATGCTTTTTACATTAAACACTTTTTGGGGTTTTAATTTGTTAAAAATTTGAATACTGTATCTTCATGGATTTTAAATTACAGTATGAAAAAACAAAATTTTAAAAATAAATGAAATTTTATGTCGTCGGTTTCCCACACTTTAAAATTATAACAATAATCCCAAAAAAAAGGGGAAAGGGCCGGGTTAAAACCCAAAAATTTTTAAATTTTTTTTTTTAAAAATTTTTTAAAAATCTAGTTAAAACCAACGGGGACAAAACTCCCCGTCCCAGCCCCCAAACCCAAAAAACCCCAACCCCCCCCTTTCCTTTGGGAATTGACTTTGTGCAAAAATTTAACAAACATTATTTTTTTTAAAAAAAAGGGTGTTACATTAATTTAACTTTACACAGATGGCGTAGTTTTTTTTCTTTGGCCATACTGAAAAAAACAAACACCTGGCCCCTTCATGCAACATTTTTTTTTCTTGGTATATTTTCTGGCAAAAGCCAAACCCAGTTTTATTGGTTTTGTACGCTTTTACAAATAAATTTTCCCTTGCTTAAACATATTATTTCTGGTTTGTTTCCCCAAAGGATCGTGAGGTTTTTATTTATTTTATGGAAATGCAGACGATTCCCGGGCACGTGAACGACATTGTAGGTAAGTTAACCACACATAATAAAACTACAATAACCTCGAGTTTTCTTGGGAAATAACCCCATAACAAAATGTGGTAACTTACCTTTGTAAACAACTGTCAAATTCATATAAAATAAGACATGGTTAATATAATATTACATACGTGCATCTACTCGTAAGAAAATATTCAAACAAATTATTGCACGCAATGTATACTGTTTTAGGAATATTTTATTTATTTATTTATTTATTATGT
Source organism: Ruditapes philippinarum (assembly GCF_026571515.1). Classification (NCBI taxonomy): domain Eukaryota; kingdom Metazoa; phylum Mollusca; class Bivalvia; order Venerida; family Veneridae; genus Ruditapes; species Ruditapes philippinarum. The sequence continues at coordinate 3,508 of NW_026856421.1, forward strand.
TTTATCTTTCATAAGTGATTATGCCTGCGCAAAAATATCTCAAAATATCTAAAAAATCAAATTGAAAAGCAAGATTTCTTTGAATATTTATCAATACATTACTTTGAGATGTTACATTATCTTAATTTCAACTGATGTATTGAAAGTCAATAATTGTATCCTAATAAAGATTTGTTCCCTCTGAAAACACATCTTTTCCCTTACTAGATATTGTATCATATTGTAAGCCTAATCATTATAAAAACATACTTTTAGTATGTATTTACAAATGTTTTCATTCTTATAACGATATGTTTTTAACATATACTTTTTGATAACTTGTACCGCAATCAAGTAAGCGCGATATTATTTGAAATATATATTAAAGACTTAAGAAGTGGAGTTGAACTGTCCGGGTCATACTTTGATTAAAAACGTTGTTTTATCTTCGAAATATTTTTAAAAATGTAATTATGCAAAAATGCAATTTCCTAAAAGCAATTAAAGCTCATCGTGCTAATGGTTTAAGAAAAAACCCTTAAAAATAAAGCAATTAAATACCGTCTGTCATACACTCATGTTTGCTATGATAATTAATTTTGAAAAAAAAAATCCACAGACATGTAATTCTCAAGTGACTCAACTGATTAAACCATATGGTAACAAAAAACAACATCTTATATTGATTGACAGTATTTATTTTAAATTGTCAGTTCGTAACATTTACTTATATTCATATTATAAATTACTGATTGATATATGAGATCGTTTTTTTTTTTTTTTTCGTTTTTTTTTTTTTTCGTTTTTTTTCTTTTTACTTACCGATTGGTGTTCGATCTTAGGTTACAGTGTTATGCATTAAAATTCAATATGTCAATTTGACTAAGTATAATATATATCAAATTGTTATACGAATATACGTATTGTCATCAATTCATTGCACACATTCATTTAATCAGGTCATAAAGTTTGCTACATAGACAATAAATCTTATACAGTGTAACATCTGAAAACCGAACACTTGTGGGACTAGCCAAACATTTCGGATTTTAGAAGTTCCGGATTTCAGAAGTAACTCCACATGATCTGTAAATAATGTCAATGTCAATTTTACTATTAGCTGGGAAATATTTATGCTATATTTTTACGGTAAATATTATTTTTCAACTTTTCCACATGAATTAGATAAAAAACAGTATGCTATATGTTTTTATCTTGGTAGACTTGCATATTGCGCTTAGCCTTGTAGCCTTGAGAGAATATTTTGTATGAATAAAGCACTTTGCCAATCGAAACATTGCGGTGAAAATAAGTAACGCCCCTTGATTATTCAATAACAAAAACAATATTTTTAGAGGATAAATTAGTTAATGGTAAAGGTAAAAAGCATGTGGTTTATACCTTTGTCTTTACCAAAAACTTTGAAAAAACATAACATATACATAGTATTTTAATGGAATATATGCAAAGGAAAATTTTTGTTTGTTTAATAAACGAAATGAAATGCAATGTTTTACGAAGATAAAATGTTCTTAACATTACTTGAAAATTCGCAGACTACTTTAATATTGTTGACCAATATTTAAATGTAAATGTTAATGTAATGTAAAAAAACAAAACAATTCATTTATGTCAGTTGTGTGTTCAGACAAAGCAATTAGAAAGATACACCATTCAGTGAAGCTGTTCAAAGTATGCCATTCAGATATAACTGTTTCAAATACATAAATATTTGAAATTGAACACCTTATCAATGTGCCTCCTTTTGGCACATGTTGCTAATAAATATGTAAAAGCTATCTATATAAACGATCTGGAAATATTCCAAATCAATTGTTTGTTATCTGTTTACTCGAATTACTTTATATATGTATATAAGTATTTTTAGTGGAATAAGTTTGCAGGGATAACTAAAGCGCTCATCTCAATGCATTATATTAAAGCAAAATCTACAATGTACATACAACCTTCAAATTGAACATTCGCAATTTCAAGTGTTGAAATGCTCGTATCTGGCATTTCATTCATTTATTTAGAAACCTTAAAGATTTATTTTCACCCGATTACTTATCTCTTCATTTATATTTAAAAAATCAAAATGCCGATAATAGTGACTGGTGTTTGTCTATTCGGACGCCTTTAACTCACATTCATTCCAACAACAAGATGCGTTTCAATTAAGGAGGTTTGTTTGTTTATTTGTTCGGCAGTTTTTTGTTTGTTTGTTTTTGTTTTTTTTGTTTTTTTGTTTTTTTACAGCGCACCAATACAGTTTAGGTCAGATACCGCCGAAAGAAGAAAAGAAAGATGATTTGAGCTAGCCGCAGAAGTAACAAACTTCATAGCAATACCAGGGATCAAAACCACCATACCTCCTGGAGCGAGGAGATGCATAAATCAATGTAAATTCCAATAATTTGAACCCATTAAGTATAATTTTATAATAACACAGGGATAAACGATGCTGCAATATTGACGCCCCAAACCTAAAAGACAACCCACCTGAGCCACAAGGTGCAGATCAGGAATTGATTTATTTATATATTAATTTATTTCAGAAATTGATTGACACAGGCGGCACAAAACTTTATAAAACAAAATTGATGAAAGTCAAAGATGACACTAGGTTTTCTCTGGAATATTTGTTTCATTGAATTAAATCAAGTCCGCAAGGCTTAGATGAAATTAATTAATCTTATTTTATTAAATGGCCAGCATATCTTAATTGATTTATTATTTGCAAGTAATCGGGGTTCTTGGTTTTTTTATTTTGTTCCTTTGTACATCATTTTTATCAACATGAACTTCTCGGTATGTAAAGATAACAATTGATATAAAAGAAGCCATATGTAACTATTTTAACTTGACATGTTTGGTTAACTGTGTTCTATTTACAAGTAGTAAGCAGTTAATTGAAAATGACTTAAATGACTTTTAAACTAATTCGGCTTTCCAATCTTTTTGACGTCCTGGTATCATTTTCCGGTTTTGGTTCTGTACCTTGTGGGTGCCCGGCTGTTGTGACAAGTTTGTGCCGGGAGCTGCATCATCTGGACATTGTCTGTACCTTGTTGATCTTTGTTCTCATTTATGTGAAAGTTTTTTGTTACCTTAACTATTGTGAAGCTATAACAGATAGATCTACTGTTAATATAAAACAACAGCTTAATTACATTTATCTATGACAATAAATCGAAAACATCAAACAATTGGTAGTTATAAATTATTTATAGAAAACAAATGTTGATATCAAAAGCAGAAGCTATTCAAGAAAATGTACAAATGGCATGAATTGCTAAGTGTTCACTTAGTTATGTCTTTAAAATATATTAAAACAATCTCTAATAAATTGAATCGTTAATTTAGAAATGATATGCTTATAACTAAATATGTATTATATATTAAAATTGCTTAATGTTTGAGCTAAAAAGTGACTAACAATTACACATCAGAGCAATTACACATCAGAGTACCAGTACTGGTTAAATAGTTCTTTGCATAGAATACACGCTCCATCAGTAGTCAATTTGTTTTTTTTCCCCAACAACATGAGGATATAAGAATAAGTCCTTAACAAACCGGTATATGTTTAAGCAAAAGAGTTAATATTATAAGTGTTTTTAGATTATCTAGTTATAAACATAAGAATACAACAAATTCAGAAATTCATTCTTTTTTTTTTTATTTAATAGAATTCTCTTACGTTTTTATACTTTTAACACAATCTTAATTTCAGGTTTGTGCCGTTTGGTTAACTTGCAACATATTATATGAAAAGAGTAGCTGTATTTTAACCAAGTTTTATTAAGATATTAACCCGATCGGTTATCTTTGGTATAAGTATTTCCACATACAACCTATTGTTTTATAACTTAATGGTTTTCAGTGTTTAAAATAAAATTGTGTCCTTTTGTTTACTTTTAATAACATAATGATTTAAGTTTCAACTGGTACTTCTTACGAGAAAAATTGTATTAAAATATGTCGATAACCTGAATTTAATTACCCAGAGTTTCAGAAATGTAAAAAACAATATTTTACTATTAAAGCGTTGATATGTTTGTGTGTGGTATACTGCAAATGACATAAAACAATTAAGACGTCAGTCATTCACACATGTACTTGTCATTATTAACTTGTATGCAGCAAACAGACGTATTGCTATCTGAACATAAAAAACAGGACTTCGTTGGCGTTTTTCATAAAGGTCATAGCGCTGTAAATCGGCTATTAAACATCGGTTTCAAACATGGATGCGTAGGAATTGACCACAAAGTCAGCAGACCTGAGTGTGTTTTGTTTTAGGAGTGTCTGTGCGTTTGGGTAGGGGGTGGGTGGGAGTTTATCACAAAGTTTGTTTGTTTGTTTGTTTCATTTTACGCCTTTTTCAACAGTATTTCAGTCATATAGGCGGGTAGTTTCCTAACCATCGTTCCTGGAGAGTTACACCAGTACTAGACTACCTTCCTCCGCGCTAAACTACCAAAGCATCTCCCGGGGATCGAACCCACGCCAGAGAGGTAACTGGATTAGAAGTCATCGACTCTAACCCCTCGACCACATACTGCGTATGTAATTACATTAAATGCAATACATATGAAACTGATATAATGGTCAGCTTATCCATATATTGATAATTAAATGTCTAATGTGAATTAAATAATGAATACACTATGTATGGGAAGCAGCGTTCCCTATTATATATAGGTCAAGTTAAGATGTTTTCTTTCCCATTTTTTTTAAAATCTGTCACCCTAAATCACATGTCGTCTGCTGAATAACGTTTCTCGAGTGGTCATTTATGGTACTTCACAATTATTAGTTCGGGTTTTATAAAGAAATTGACTTAGTGTCATTTTTGTTAGAAGAAGAAAAATAATAAACTAACATTAAATCGCTTTAAGTGTTTTGATAAAAGAGTTTATATTTAGTCCATGGTATAAAGTTCATAGTCCGGGTCAAACATTTTAAGCAATGCATGAAATGCATACACATAAAACTCACCAAACAAAAATCAGACTACCTCTTTATGTTTAAGAATATCATTATGTATATCAATATTTATGACGAGTCATATATTTGTTATCCATAATAAAAATGATAGAATTTATAAAATAAATGTTTCTTTGAACAGTTTCAAACATACGATTCAGAATTATTTGATACACTTAATTGAGGCACAGACGCAGCGTGAACCTGTCTTATGTTTTGTTATAATAGCTGCCGGTTTCTTTTTGCCGCGCCAGTTTTTGGCAAATTCAACCCCTATTTTTACGCGCTTTAAAAAAATGAAAACTATCTTAAATTGTCATATTTACTAAAAGGTTTAAAAGTTAATATGTTTTGTTTTTCTATCTTTAATACTTTTTTGTAAAAATGCATTTAAAGTTTGCATTTGCCATGGCAAAGTGTGTTTTGCCATGGCATTTCGGCATTTTGCCATGGCAAATAATTTGCCATGGCAAATTAGAATTGCCATGGCAAGGTTTTTCCTACTTTTGCCATGGCAAATTTGCCATGGCAATTATTTTTTGAAAACATCACAAAACTTTCTAAAACTTATCCTATGACATGTTATTGGTCGTATTGTTATGTTTTTATTGTACTCACTAATTTTTTTCATTTTGCCATGGCAAATTTTTGCCATAGAAATGCCATGGCAAATTTCTGCCATGGCAAATTTCTGCCATGGCAAATTTGCCATGGCAGTTCCATGGCAAAAATGTGCCATGGCATATCCATTGCAAAAATTTGCCATGGCAATTGCATAAAAGTTTGCCATGGCAAAATATTATCAATAAAAAATTTTTTTTTTTATAAATTTATACATGGCAAATGACATATTTAGGAATATAATGTTTAAAATTTTAAAGTTTACGCAAAGAATATCTTTTCAACCACGGGTCCTATTGATTAGAATAGATTGTATATGACATTTTAAAATGACAATAATTATGAGATCAAGGATCAAATATAATCATTTATGCTGAATAATAATAATAAAGCTTGAGTGGTAGTTATATAACAGTGAAAAATAAGAATCCCTAGAGAAAGCCCAACACTGCAAATTTGAAAATTTGAGCCTGTTCATGGACGGTACTGGTAGTCCAGTTGTAGGACGCGCGCTTAGGGATCGAGAGGTCCTGAGTTCGAACCCCACCAGGGGCACTGCTAATTTCCTTGAGCAAGAAATTTACCTGCGATTGCTTCACTTCACCCAGGTGTAAATGGGTACCAGCGATGGTGGTATAATTCCGTTGCGCCAAAGTGTCGGCTGCACTAAGCGGAGTTAAAAGACTCCCTAGGGATATTGATAGATAGATATCAGTAGCCCGATGACCAGGGGCAATACTAGTAGCTGTAAAGTCGGTGAACGTGCGTAAGCATGAAACTTAGACTATAAAATGCAATTACTTTACTTTTACTGGTAAGTGCAAATTACCGTCAACGTCCCCTAGCACCGGCTTAAGCAGTATATAACATTTTAACATAAACTGGTAAATTTAGAATGTTGAAACATCCGCATATGTGTTCATATGGTGGTTATCATGGAACCTTTAATGTGACACGTTAGTACCATTCCATGAAAAGCGGCATATTACAATATGCTTATAATAACAGACTTTACTTGTTAACTATATATAACTTTTAAACACCATAATTTTGTATAAATATGTGCAATTACATTTTTTGTTTCCGGTTTCTTCTAGTATCATGCAGTCTGCGTGATAAAGGACTGCTAAGGAAAGACAAGGAAATGATGGGAGATGCATTGGTACAAATGTTATGGAGGGCACCCTTATAACCTTGTTATTTGTAAAATATTCCGTTAACGCAACAAGATCATCTCGAGCAAACAGGACGTTTCGCCCCTAACCAAATCGGCCCTTAACAACTGCTAGTCCCAAAAATGCGCAAATTCTTGGTATAATGAGTAATGAGTGTATTAATTTGCTATCCAAAGGAAAATATAGTCAATCTTTGTAAAATATTTTAGTATCATTTATAAAGTGGTCTGTGGAATGTTTTAATTTTCAATTTTATTCTGATGGTACTATATTTACCAGGATTGGCAGGAGTGTAAGAATTAAGTGGCCCATCATCAAATCATACGGAATCAATCCTGCGCGAAATTATCATTCTTTTAGGAAGTAACCTCAATTTCAAGAAGGAAATGTTCTAGTTGAAGCGAAAATGGAAAAGTTACCGTCCCTTAAAGAGTACTCATCATTTGCATTAAATCAAAACACATATTTCCCGTCGATAATTTGTATAAACTTTTACTGTAAAATATGATAAACAAGCAAAGTATCATGGTATTGCAAGCAATCCATAAGTCCCCTACCGGTAAGAGCCCAAGCAACATTCTGAAGGGCCATTGGCCATTCACTTATGTTTCTATTTTAAGTGATCACAGTGAACAGTTTTTATGTACAGACAGACAGACAGACAGACTGAAGGACTCTCTAAAGTTATTTTTTAAACATCCCTGTTATCAAAATAACATTTTTAAAGCAAAATTTTAAAAAAGGAGATACTACGATGTCATACATGATGTGAGTGTTACAAAGAACAATTAGTAATGAAGGTATGAATATTGAATGTTTATTTTGAATTTGAAGTAAATGAAAGTTAAAAGAACGAATAGGAAAAATAAAAAGTTTAAGGAGGAGATAATTCTGGAAATATGGATGCTAGATTTATAAACCTTGTCATATTATTGTCATATTATTATGATGTGGGAGTTTGAAGAAAATCCTATCATAATTGAAAAAATTACCAATTTCTCAAAAAAAAGTCAAGTTCAAAAGGTGCATAATTCTGGAAATAGTCTTGCTAGAGTATTGAACACTCACAAATGTTGAGTGATAATAAGAAACATTTATATGAAGTTTGAAGTAGATACGTTCAGAAAAAAAGCTAGAGTATTGAACACTCACAAATGTTGAGTGATAATAAGAAACATTTATATGAAGTTTGAAGTAGATACGTTCAGAAAAAAAGAAGATAATAAGAAACATTTATATGAAGTTTGAAGTAGATACGTTCAGAAAAAAAGCTAGAGTATTGAACACTCACAAATGTTGAGTGATAATAAGAAACATTTATATGAAGTTTGAAGTAGATACGTTCAGAAAAAAAGAAGTTATTAAAAAAAACAATGTTTTTTTAATGAAAATTTTAAGTTCCAGGGAGGTAATTCTGATAAATTTTGTTCTAGAGTTGTAAACTTTGTCACATATGAAGTGATTGATGACTAGCAACTTATATTTAAAGTTTGAAGAAAATACCTTAAGAAATAAAGAACTTATAGTGAAAAAATGAAAAACTAGAATCAGAAATCTTGAATTTCAGTCTATTTGTTGCCATAGCAACCAGAATTTTCAATACATGAAGATAAGAAAAGAATGTGCATAATTTCCATACTGCCATCTATCCATATATCAAGTTTCATAAAAATATTTTCAGTACTTTTTGCGGTATCGCGGGATCCAGGTTATGTGTAAAATTTGCCATATTTCCAGTCTATTTATTGCCATAGCAACCAGAATTTTCAACATAGGAAGAAAAGAAAAAGACGTGCATAATCTCCAAACTGCCATCTATCCATATATCAAGTTTCATTAAAATATTTTCAGCACTTTTTGCGTTATCGCGGGATCCAGTTTTGTGGACGGACGGACGGACTGACGGACCGACAGACGGACGGACGGACTGACGGACAGACAGACAGACGGACAGACGGACGGAGGGTAAACCTAAAGTCCACTCCGGTAAACCGGTAGGGGACTAACAAGACCAACAAGGAAAGGAAGTATGTTTGCGGTGGTTCCCCCGTCATGTTATTTCGTAAATTCGTTATGCATATTGAAAATGTAAACAACGATTGATAAGAGGCCGGGAAATATATTTGAATATTCGAAACAGTACAGAATAAAAAAACGAAT
>NW_026856422.1:0-38232 GCF_026571515.1 Ruditapes philippinarum
ATAAAAACGTCCCCTCACAGTGACCCCCCCCCCCTTCACAGATTGTAATCACTGCCTTCGCAGACGTAACATGATGATGAAAGTCACATGACGTAACGTCGAAATTCAAATGTAAATATCGACCATTACATAGAAAATCTAACGTCATTTTTCTCTCTCTGTTTTATTTTTAACTTTTCGTACCTACGTTCGTTATATTTTATCAAAAAAATATCAAAAATATACAAAATAATGAAAAATAAATTTACAACCTAAAAAATATAAACTATCAGAAATTCTGATATATCGGACCCTGGTGGCAGAGATCTATGTACTGATAAGGGGAGATCACTGAGTAGGAGATTGAACTCGATTAAGGTAGACCAGTGCTTATGCATTATCTCCATTTTGAAGAGTATTCAAATAGGCTAGATTCACTTGTCAACTGCATTGAAACTTAAGGGCGTGTGTTCAAATCCCAAAAGTGGCAACTTTTTTTGCTTTCTTTTTAACACTATTTATGTATCCCTCAGATCCCGTATGGAAGAAAAAGGTGTTTGATTTTAAGTATATAATTATGGTAGGTATTAATTTTAAAAAATGCTAAATTTAATAGTAAATAATATGAAGTTAGGCAAAGCCTATCAACGGGGAAGTCGGTAATAAAAAACCTTTCATTTTTCCGTTTAAAGGTGTCATTCGGTATTTCATTCTTCTCTCGGAAGACTCTACGATTATTATCAATCCGAAAAGTTGAGATCTGTTCCGTTATCGGAATACCCCGCCTATTATCTTTGAGTTACATTGAAAATGGCGGTATAAAATTCTATATGTTTTTAATTACTTTTTTATTTGACTTTCTTTCATTTGATTTTCTTTAAGATATACCCGTGTAGTATATAGCCGGGTAACCCAAAGCCCTGGCGGTTCTGGCTTTTGACTTCCCCGTATGATACCAGATATTTTCAATGTTTAATAATAACTAAATAAAAACTACACGGTAAAAGTACTTTATATTTTGCAAGAGTAACCAATATACTTCTTGATTGTTTTAGCAAACTTTAAAAACAGCCCCTTATTGTGGTAATTTTAAGCGATATTTTGAATAAGGCTTTTATATAGGGAAATGATTAAAAAGGTGTTTAAAGTAGTTGGGGTAGGGTATCATTTTTATACATACATGTATTGAAAATATTTTGTTTGGAAGCAATCATTTTGCTCGTGTAATTAATTACCTGAATGTTATTATAAGTTTCTTAACAATGAGGAAAAAGAAAACATATTTTATAATAATGATATTATAAATTATTTTTAGAGTTTCCTTATTTCTGAAGAAAGCCCTTCTAATAGCAAAGTTTTAGTTCACAAAAATGTCCATAACTAATAAACCACATGGTAAATTTTATTTAAATTTCGTATACAGGTGACCTTTAAGGCATATAACTGTCCTATGCTGTCAATTTTACAATTCCTTATAGTGCCCATTAGAAGTGGTCTACCTGAAGATGAAAACATTTTTTTTTATATTGTGACATCAGATGCAACGTATGTTTGTTGGATATAATACTGCGTGCTGCTATAGAATTGATATCGGCATTTATAATTCTTCGTCTGTGGATAAAATGTTGACGATAATTGACGTTGGGCGTATGCTTATGCAATATCTTTCTCGGTTAAAGCATTTACAAATAAATGTACAGCATTATATGTTGTTGAAAATTTCTAAGACCAATGCATTTTCAAAATGCCACCCATAACGTGATAATTCAGTCTTTACATAATTTCCGCATAAAAAGTGAATTTGTAAAAGTTTAGCTTTACTGTGTTGTTGGTTTCTTTTATTTATATTTACCATTTTTCCTTAAGTATTTTCCCTTGGGAAGTAGTATTTTAGGCAATTTAGCCAATGAAAATCCCGGCTTAAGACTAGGTCATGTAATATGTCTTAAAGAATATTTCACAATGTAGCAATAAAAATATAACATTTAACAGACTTTAGTAGTACGTGAATAGTAGTACATATATGGCTCAAATGAAAATCCACGTTAACATGCTTGAAATTCATTTAAAATAACAAATAAACATTATACCGGTTCAAAATTTACGAGCGTAGATAAAACACATTACTCTACATGTATCCGCGCAGTCTGATTAGGATCCATGCTGTTCGCTTACAGACCCAATAACATGCGCAGGCTGGTCTGGATCCATGCTGGTCGCAAAACCCATTATGTTGGTTTTGTTGTGACACGGCTCATATGTATATTGAATATAGCTCAGATATGCTGTGTATTATGCTGCACATTTAAACGGTAACAAGTAATGACCAAGAAGAACATTAATTCAAATATATCAATATTATGTTGGTATTGTCATGACACGGCTCGTATCTCCTTATACAAATCGTTGTGTTTTGTTCGAACGTTTAAACGTCTTTATAATATGTGATAGTTCATGCGTGGAAATACCCATGATAGCAATTTTATTGATATTGGATAAAAATATTAAAATCGTGAATTCTGAAAGTTGAAATTGTGAATTTGTACAGATAAAATAGAAAATTAAGGAAGTTAAAATATCCAAAACATTCTCTTACGTTTTTCATTCGAACATCCGAATTCAAGTTGTTTAATAAGAACTTTGAGTTAACAAGTCAATAAACATGGAGGTTTCGGTTTATTTTACTGTAATAATGACATTTATTTCATTTTTGGGTAAGAATAATTTGTTTTACTTTTCCATGATTACATTCATTCGTAAACCATAGATAAATGCATTAAACAACATATATTATGTTTTTATTTTGTTAAACTTTGAAGCGTCAGACGGTTGTTATGAATCATATCTAACAATAAAACCTTAAATAATCTAGAAATGACAATAATTAGAGAAGAAGTGCAATTTTATTTTGTTTTCTAGTTATATGTTATAGTAGATGGAAAAGTAAAAATTTAAGAAACACAAAAGTAATTTAGTTTGAGGCGGAAGTACAAATTTAAATTACTTTTTTTAAAATCAAATGATAAATAACCGTCATTTCTTCACAGAATTCATATTTCCACGAAGTTCCTTCTTAAATGGGCATGGTAAATATAGGTAACTGCAGACATACTGCGAAAAATCATATTACAGCATCATTACATTCCTAATGATAATTAAATATTGCCTTGCTATTTTAAAAAGTATATAGCTTTTGAATTTTGCTATTCAAAACCAAACTACTTATAAGCGGTATAAACATTTGAAAATTCTGTCATTTTTCAGACTTATTCTTTATTTTATTTGTTTTATAGCTTGATATTTTATGTTGATCGTAAAATATGAATAACTTAATCACTTGTTAAATAAGACATATTTAACATATTTGCGTCGACATTATGTATTCAATTTTTATAAGTGGCCGTGGTAGTTTGAAATAATGCATGACGTGGCAAAATTTAAATGTTTTAATGGTACTTAAAAATATCATAAAGTTTTACAACATCGAAAATGTATTTTTTTATTTAGATAATGATGGACAGGTGAAAGCTGAGACTTGTTTAACAGAAGAACTGGCAAGCTGTAAGTGAATAGATAAAAACGGAAGCAATAAATTAAAAGTTTGTTTTTTTTGTTGTAAAAAAAAAACAACAAGTTTACCAAAACCAATTTCCTGTAAATCCCATAAAGACGGGTAGAAGGAACACTAATAGTGTATTTCATACACACTTTTCAATGTTAGAAGAACATTGACTATAATTATCCTTTGATGGACTGTCATTAAAACAAATATACACAACATGTTACCTATCAAATAAAATTAAAAGTGCTTCAGTTTGTTTTAGTTCGATTGTGTCGGAAGCCATAAGGTTATTGGAATCTGGAAAGTGTGAACCCTCAGAATCATAAATCACAAAAAACCCTCAATTAAGACCACCATCGGGACTGGACCAAAGTGGTCTTAATTGTGGGGTGGTCTTAATTGTGGATATTCTTATCATTGCTTACAAATGTTATGACCAGGGCCTATTTTACTCATTTTGTATGAACAAACAATATGTATCTTAACCTGCAGATACAATATAAAAGTCTGTTATAATGTTACATCAAATGGGAAGAATATATATTTCTGAAGAAATTTAATATCAAATTTTCTTTGTTCTGATTTCAATAGTAAATATTTTATGATATACATGATTCACATATCATATCAGACATTATTTCTTCACAAAACAAATGTGCATAAAGCAACATTAAACCACTATGAAATTAACATTCTCACCTTTTTTTATTAAATATCCCATAAATAACAGTTTTTGACACCTTGTGTAATCAAGTGTCATGCCTAAGAGCAATCAAGCAGATAATAAGAACATAACAACAACAACAACAACAACAACATTTATTCAGCATAAAGCAATATCTAACATCACTTCTAGCCTACATATTAACATCTGTAGTAGTTACACATGAAATATAAACACTACCATAAGACAAGAGAAAAGTCACAAATAAACAAGAACAGTAATTTAAGAGAGAAACTGTTTTGTTCAGTCAGAATTGGAATAAATTATTAAGTACAAAATGTAAAAAAGGAAAAATAAAATATATGAAATAATTTTTTTTTTTTTTTTTTTTTTTTTTTTCAAGAAAAACTAGATGAAAGCTGATAATTAGTTATTCAAGTTCTTTTCGAAGTTTATTTGCAAAGTATAAGTATTTCGAGAGATTTGCTATTTCTTTTTTATTTTTTGTCATCATCAAATGATCAAATTTATTTAAAGATGGCCATGTATAATAATTACGTCTCAGATATTTCTTTCTAATATTTGAGTATAATGGACAAGTTAATAGGAAGTGATATTCGTTTTCAACCACATTTAGATTACAAAATTGACATATTCTTTCACTTCTTATTACATTATTATACCTTCCTCGTTCAATTTCTAGGTTATGTGATGACAGACGAAACCTAGTTAGTGCTATTTTGAATTTTTTGTCTATCGAATAATTATCAAGATATGATTCAAGTTCAAATGAATGTTTAAATCTACTATAAGTTAGAAGTCTCTGTGAGTTATTAATTTCACTGTACCAAAACTGGGTGTATTGATCAAAAATTCTTTGTTTAATAGCATTTAATATATATTCCCGTATTGTGGATTGGTAAATGTCGCAACATTTGTAGCCACATTTTGTCCAGTAAAATTTTCATTTTGCATTTTGTTGATATCAAATATGAAATGTTCAGGAGAAGAAGTATGCAAACGTTTGTTTTGAATACTCACATCAGATACACATGACTGTCCGACACAATAACCTGTTTGTCCACTTTGTGCGTGTTGATCAATATCCCGTGTATTGTCCGTGTTCGTATCCGTGTAAAGTGGCGAGATAACCTTTCGTTTACCACGTTTATTTTTCTTTGTTGAGTCTTTTTGTGACAAATTATTCTTAGCAGGCATGTAGATAAAGTATTAGTATCTTTTCACCAACAAATTAATGAAAAAATTAATCCACTTTTTGCGAAATTTCCAGTTTTTACTCCGAAATATGGAGAGTTCAAATTTCATGTCTTGCCACTACATCACGTGACCGTATAACAACACATTTTAGATCTAGGAAGCTGTTGCTTTTAATATCAGTGGTCTCAGTAGTGAGGTCAAATAAAGAACAAAATAATGAATTGGGACTGAATTTGGTCGTCTTAAAAGTGGATAAGTGAGGTGGTCTTAATTCTGGACCATGTAACCATTGACATAAAGAACAGAAAATTCCGTTCTTTTAAAAACTGGTCTTAAAAGCGGGGTAGTCTTAAATCCGAGGTGGTCTTTAGTAGGGATTCTACTGTAAATGCAAATCGGTTTGATTGAGTCTGTACATGAAACACTCTCGAATCCGTTTCTGGAACCAACCAGTAATAAGCAATGAGTGTAATGTTTCTTGGTCACGGAAAAAAACGTCTTTCCCCTGACAGGTTAAACCCACGCGACCGGAAATCCTTATATTACTAGTTCGACGTGTTAACAACTCGGCCACTCTATGTTTTGGAATCAAAGTCATTAAATCAAGCTAAATAATTTTGATATTGGCATGATAACGCCAGCCAAACATGACTTGGCTGCGTCCTGTGAACGTTGCCCTTGTTGATCTTTGTGTCATTTTGTAAGTTCCCCTATTTGTTATATGATCTCTTTGTTTTGAACCATGTGTGGAAGAACTGTTTTTGCTAATGATGTCATGCAATTCTCGCCTAGGACTTCTGGTCGGGTGAACTCAAAATCAATACTAATGTATATTATCATGACTTACATGATGATACAAAGTAGAGCGGTATTTAAGGCACACGTGAAGCATTTTTGTCATATTTCACAAAAGCATCTAGGTAACAAATTTCTATAGTTTTTACATGCATATAAATCACAATTTCCTATAGTTTATACATTCCTATGGTTCACAAATTTCTATAGTTTAAACATTCCTATAGTTTACAAATTTCTACGTTTTATACATTCCTATGAATAATATATTTTTTTAGTTTCTACATTCCTATGGTTCACAAATTTCCATAGTTTATACATTTCTATGGTACACAAATTCCTTTAGTTTATACATTTCTATAGTTTATAAATTTATATGGTTTATACACTCCTAAAGTTTACAAATTTTTATGGTTTATACAATCCTATGGTTAATAAATTTCTATGGTTTATACATTCCTATGGTTCACAATTTTTTATAGTTTATACATGGCTACGGTTCCCAAATGTATATAGTTTATACATGCCTATAGTTCACAAATCCTTATAGTCTATACAGTCACATGGTTCACACATTTCTATAGTTTATACATTTCTATGGTTCACAAATTTCTATAGTTTATACATTCCTATGGTTAGTAATTTTTCTATTATAGTATATACATTCCTATGGTTCACAAATTTGTATAGTATAACCATGCATATGGTCCACAAATTTCTATAGTTCATACATGCCTATAGTTCATAAATCCCTATAGTATATACATTTATATAGTTACTCAATTTTCTATAGTTTATACATGCCTATGGTTCACAAATTTCTATAGTTTATAAATTCCTAAGGTTTATAAATTTCTATAGTTTATACATGCCTATAGTCCACAAATGTCTATAGTTTTACATGCCTTTAGTTTAATCCATGAAATTATTCACAAATTTCTGTTATTCATAAAATTATACAGTATATCAGGATTCTTAAATTACGTATGTGACCTGTACCGACGTCAAATTTAACCTTTATTTAACATCAATGTGCATCAGAATGACTTAAGATGAAAGTGTTATAAAAAATAAATACCGTATTTAAATGTGATCATATCTTGCATATTTAGTTTTAGTGTCGGACCATTTCATACAGTGTCTTGGAACGCTGTTTCCTACGAAGGAACGGGAAAATGTTTAATATTTATGGATCATGTATCATTACCCTTCAACTATGATGTTTGAAGGACATGACATATCTTGACAAACCGAAAATTACAGTATTAAATGCTCACGGACATTGTATTTGTACATTTATTTAAAAACTTTTATTTAAGGTTAATGTTAAGCATTGAAAGAACCTTTTACCTGAAAATATTCACATTTCTTACAGATTTCTTAGAGCCGTGTCATAAAAAGCTCTATGTAGAAAATGGAAGAGCTTGTTATTTCGGATACACATTTGCGTACGCAACAATTTCTTGTTCCTCTATGTATACATTTGATGCAAGCGTTACATTTATGTGCAGAAGCAACAGTTGGAAACCATCATCAACTGCATTGTGTTCATCAAATGGTAAACCATTATATATTGTATTAAATATATAATAATAACTTAATGTTTATACAATGTAACTTCTTTTGCTTTTAATTCAGCAAGCGGTTATCAATTAGATTGACATAATAAAGCTGAACTGATCGATTATGGTGAAGCTCTGACATCGACACTCCTGTTCGTTTCATTTCGTAAACAGTCTCATAACCACTGTGTTCGACTCCTAACAGAGACTTGTATTTTTTCTATCCACATATGTAGCTACAGTTAACGAGAGGATCCTGCCATCCCTAAATGAAATTAATAAAATATGTACGCTTCCAGTTCATTTTGTAATAAACATCAAGTAAAACACATCGATATACTAGTCTTCATGTACTTTTTAATCAGTATGTCACATTGTTTTAGTTCTGTTCTGGTCATTTTCATCAACGACCTAACTGAACATATGACTTGAGGACATCGTTTTTGTTATTTTTCAATAAATGCTATTATTTATATTGGCTAAAATACATAAAGTATCAATAACTAAAATGGTTCAGGGAGAAACTCTGACGTAGCGCATAACGACCAAAATGAAAATGATTGATATGGTATGTTTCTTGACGGATTTAGTTAAATAATAATGATTTGCAGTAGTGAACATTCATAAATAATTATCACAAAGGATAACTTATTGACTTTTCTTTACAGGATTTACCATGACTACACGGACTTCTACAACATCATTCACTACCAAACTTTTACCGACTGAGAGTTACTGGTTGTCTAGTGTCATAAGTCAAGGTTATTCTCATTTAGTTTATACAAAATATATTTTGATTCGATTGCGTAGTAGGCTATAAGCATAAAGACACACTCTAGAATGAATTTGTTCTTGGAATTAAACAGTACTAAGCAATGAGTGTAAGAGTTCTTGTTCAAGCAACCAACAGCTTGTCTTTGACGGGAGCTAGAAATCCTTCCAGAATTAGTCAATCAGTTAACCAAACACTCATGCCGCCACAAGTTTCATTTGTGACATAATAATATTGCTGCAAATTCATAGGATTAAATTACATCGAGGTCTATGTCAGCCAACAGCAGGTTTTATATACCAAATTGTTTGTCGTGATCTGTAGTTTCTAGAACGGATATTCGTTTTCTCTCTAAAACAATTCATTTAACTTATATTAAACATAATTAACAAGAACATTTGTAATTTGATTTTGGTTATTGAATGAATTACTGGTCAAAGCATACCGCACCTACTATTTATTAGTAGATGTAGTCTGCATGTTTTTCAGAATGACAATATTTTACGTCATATAAATAATTTTGAAACAACATGTTTTACAAAATAAATAAGTATGATTTGTTTAAAGGTAATAGCGAATTTGACCAGTATCAAAAACACTTCTATTTAATCAATACGTTAAAAGCCTTACTTTGTGAATTTAAATATTTAGTTATGTTTGGTAAAGTTTAAAAAAGTTGACTGAACAGTTGTCTAAAAAATTTGTTATTTGTATCTACATATATTACAAATCCAGACTAAAATAGACTAACAATTTCATGAATCGCATTAAACATAGGAATTGGTATTAGGTTTCTTGGTTATTTTTGACAATGTTGACGGTAATGATATTGCTGATGTAAAAATAGATGCTTGTAGATTTTTTATTTCTTGAATTTTGAAGGTCATTGCTTCAGACAAAATGGAATTTACACATGACCTTGATTTGGAAAGGAAATGAAATGCAAAATCTCTTTGACGTTTATTGCCCGTTTTGAAATGCAAGGTTTTAAACCCATGTTCAACTGTTCGCTGTATTGAAAAAAAAAATGAAAAGGATACACGAGACGCATCTTTTAGTGGCACTGTTCAAAAAATTCTCATACAATCGGTTGACTGATAAATAAGATTACATTGTCTCCGTACTCTCTTGCTCTCACTTCTTATGGTCTACCAAATAACATTTGTATCTTGATTATATGACAGCCTTGATAGCTTTTATATTCTTCTCAAAACAATGGTAACAAAACAACCGCAAACTTAATTATAAATGTTAATTCACTGCCTTAAAGCATCACGCCTCCAGATTGTTAATTTTCATACAAAATTTTGAAATGTTTTTAAAGGTGAAATAATGTAAGGTAAACAAATAATTTAAAAGTAATTTACATATTGCAATCGGCACTTACAATCCACGAGAATTACCAAAAAGTGGTCAACATATATATAAAAAGCCCTTACTGCGTTAGTAACGCAGTATGGATATGGTGATGAAATACTGTAAAATCAGTGTTAAACCGCACACAACATGTAAATATAACTTAAATATTGGATGATTCTATCTTTCTTTAAAAGTTTAATGTAGTTTTCTCAATATTGATTTTCCTGAAATATTTGGCTCATCTGGAGGCGTGCAGCTTTAAACAAAAGCTGCAGGTCGAACAGCACGCTCCAATATTCACAGAAGTACCTGGATAAAACAGAAATTCTTATAACATACAATATATGTCTTAAAGATTATAATTCAATAAAGTATCATATAAGAGTACAGTGACCTACAATTATTATTCTAATTCACATTTTAAGTTTCATGCGAATTCCTTTAGTGGTTGTGGAGATTTTTTAAACGAATTCTCTAAATTTATAAAGGGATAACACATTATCGAAATTCATGCTAGAGTTATTTGTTTTGGACAGTGACTTACAATTACAATCCAAAGAACATGTCGGAAGATTAAGAATGATTGTTTTTGCTTGATATGAAGCAAAGTGTTGCACCTTTACCAAGTGCTAGCCCGAGACCAAAGCAAATGCCGGAGTACAGGTGAAAAAAGTTCAAATTTCTTTTTGCATAATGGAGCGAAAAAGTATTTAAACATTTAGATAACCATGCAGGGTATTATCTATAAACAGCAAGACGTGTCATTGGAAACCAATTTAAGATATTTTATAATTTTCTCAATATAACTTTTTATTTAAATACACCACAGAGAGGTGAACGATGAATCCCGTTCGTATTACCCCACCCACTTCATATATGATGTTAAATAAATACAATAGTACATTTATACAGATATGACATCGTTTATTACTGCATATAATGTGTGGCTGTATTAAACGAGATCTGTTTAAGCAAAAATAAAATGATAAGCTAGACATAATAAATAAAGAATTTAATAATTTTGCTCATTTCGTTAAGATTAAACTATAAACATTAGAAACATGGCATTTAAGTTAAAATATATTGCATGAGTTAGTTGAATATAAGAAATTGCTTGTAAAATATCAATTATCTTTACAAAACCGAAAAGAGATATAAGCCAACTTGAATGTTTAGCAATTTGGCGGCCATCTTTGACGCCGTCATGAAAATCTTAGCTTTGCATCGGTGTTTGGCAGAGTGAACATCCATTCAAGAAACTACAGATTCGTTAGATCATCCTGGTGTAGATTTACATTTTTGTAAGAAACTATAACGGATTGGTTATTATATCGTATCGTGGAACTACATATTTCAATATAAAATGTGTCATATTTTTGATGCAGAATTATATTTTTAGGAAAGAAAAATGTCACATAATTTAGCACAATGCCTTGAATATTTATTTGACAAATGCTTTTTAATGTAATATTGATAGTTCATTATATCCATATCATTAATTGCTTAGATCTTTGATGTAGGTAAAAATGTGAAAGTGTAAGCTACTGTTTCAATAAATCACAATGAAATTTTGTACTGTTCTGTAGAGACGCCTTTCTTGACAACATATACCAAGATGTCACAGACACAAATATCACAAATATTCAGTTCTGTCAGAACAGAACCATCTTCTATAAAGCCATCAAAAACAACAACATCCAACCAGCTTTCAATGACTTCAACTGTAATTGCTACTTCAGTTCCAGGTACTTATTAATATTATGTCAATATGACATATTGATTGTCTTCCGTTTAACATGTTTTTATCGATTTACTAAGTTATGATAAAAATTATTTAATCCTGTTGAATTCGAATTGCTATTTATATTCTTATTATCAGTGATTATTTACTTACGACTATATGATTTAACGGTACAAAATTTAATTTCAAGCGCTTAAGATGTCATTCGTATAGAACATATGATTAGTATCTTTAATTACATACTAAGCACACATCAGTAATAATACCCGACATAAAAATAATACGAAAGTCAGCTTTCTTTACATACATTTTAAATCATTATTCTTAAATGTTTTTTTTTTCAAAATAATTTTATATTTAGATAAATTGAATATTACTCATGGTTTATAATTGGAAATAAAAATAACTTGCATGTCATGATATTATGTTCTACCTTACAATGTTAAATTATAATAATACTTATTTACTAAGTCACTGGAGGAACAATCTTGGATGCCGGAAATAGAAGACCTGTATACACATGGTACATTGTAGGAGCAACTGTAGTCGGCATTTTAGGCATTTTACTTGTTGTTGCTATAGTTATAATTGTACGCCTGTGAGTTTGTTTTTCTATTCTCTAAAATTAAATTGTATGAAATGTTTATTTCAAAATGTTTTTGGGAGTTCTATAAATGTGTGAAAAATTGTCTACTCAACATATTTATTGAAACTCTTTTAGGACGCATATTAAGATCAAGAACAAATCCTGTATATAGGAGTCAAAATTGCTTGACATCTGTTATTGAACTTCAATATCTATTATTAAATCAAACACACATTTTGACTTTGAGTTGACCACAGTAATAACGGTTATTATAATGCCTCCACCATTTGTAGTACTAACAAATTATTCTATTTAATAATTTAAATAATTAAAATTCAATAATTTGTAGCTGAGTGGTTGCTTTTAAGCTTGAGGCATTAGAATTGCAGCCATTGTTTATCCCTACGTGAACGTTAGAAGCGACTAAATGGGTTCAAGTTATTGGAGTCTGCATCTCTTAGCTCCAGCATATGAGGTGTTTTTGAGCCCTAGTGTTGCTTTAGTTGCTTTAAGTTTGTAGCACACGAGGTTAGCCAAAATTAGTATATCTGTTTCGGCGCCATATGTCCTAAATTGTGTTAGTGCGCCGTAAAACCAAACAAAACAAATGAAGAATGATCTTTAATTGATACATGCATTTTTTATCGTCACAGAAGAAGAAAACTTGCCATGAACGAAACACCTGATTGTGATGGTGATACTTCTCAACAAGTTCCAGAGTATACTGAGCTTAACATTTCACAAGCAAACTCTAATCCTTACTCGGCATTAAGTAAGACCAATCACAGATTTGTCCGTGACAGAACCGTTACAGACAACAATGATTCAACGTACTTAACGCCATGCACCATTACAAATCCGGATGTGTCTCAAGAATATATAAATATTGATGCTTAGGTTACTATTGTGAAGTTTGAAACTTTCATATCTTTTAATTAAAGAACATTTCGTACTGTATCACACAAAGTTTCATTTTGATTCGTACCTGTGCATCAAAAGACATTGATAAAAATATATCCTTTAATAGAATAGAAAAATAACGTGTCCTCTATGAAGAATTGGAAATTTTTGAATAACTTAATTATGCAACTGAAAAATAAAAATTTGCATCTCGCCACATGTTGTTTTTTAAATGAAAAATAAAAGAATAAAGATCAACAAGGCAAAGGCAACGTTCACAGGACGCTGCCCCCCCCCCCCCGACACTCTCAAGTAGGGCACCCAGAAGGCACCAAACAAAAACCTGGAGTTGGCAAAAGGGTGAAAGGAGATGGACATGTAATGTGAAATAATATAAACTAAAACGGGCCCATATGGGAATTAAAAGGATAAGGGCTGTAAGGGTGAAAAAGTGGGGTTAGGGTGCATTTTTCCATTAGATGACCCAGTTTTATTTTATTTATTTGAAAGAATAAATAAATATTAAATAAATGAAGCCAGTTAGTCGGAATATTGTCCAAAACATATGTTTTGAAATCCGTTTTAATTAGATCCCACGATGACAGGATTTGCCATGTATACATGTGCAATTTTAATTCATGCGAGTCCAAAGCTGTGAACGTCCCGGTGTTTACATTAGAATGACATTATATTAAATGTAACCTAACATTTCTTATCGACAGTTTGACCTATCGAAAGAACATAATGCATACATTATTGACATGTATTATGAACGTGGTCAGTGAGGGATTCATCCCTGAAGGGTGGTCACGTAATCGGTAGGAGTTTGGGTGTGTGTTTTTCCCGCCTAGCTAAAAGTATAAGAAAATATCATGAATCGTATTTTGAATAATCTGTAATTTGTTATGATTTAAAATGTTTATTAGTGTTTTTTTCTAGTGATTTTTTTAATGGAAGTATCGAAAAAGTCAAACAATCGTAAACGAAATCGGGGAAGAGGCGATGACCATTTGCGGACTTAGCCTAAGCGTAAGTGACACTTTGTATTCAGTCAATTATATTCTCTTTGAAGGTGTCACGTTAAATGACAGTGTATTCCTGGCAGAATCTGATAGTATGCAATAATTAGACAGGCGGATAATCCGGTGGATGTAAATGATTACTTCACACATAGCGTTATCCTTCCCTCCAGTACAGTTATAGCGAATCATGGCTTGTTATATTTTTCTGGTCCTTCGGGATCATTGATGCCAGCACTATTGAGTGTTGAGAATTGAGTACCGCTCAAGCCGGTGCTAGGGGGCGTGAGGGATGTTGCACGCATTCATTATCCCTCATGTACAGACTCAATCAAACCGAGTCTGCAATTCTCATGAAATTTTGTTTTGATTATTGCTTTCGAGGGATCACTTTGTTTCCAGATTTTTAGATAAGTCTCAAGCCTTACTACTTTTTAGAGAAAAGATACACTAATTTTGTGTCTGATGGTCACCAGTGTATGGCAACAATAATAATTACGTATGCAAAAAAAGGGACCAAATTGACTAAAGTGAAAAATCTTCCATTTTCTCTTATACACGCTGAAAATGAAATGTCAAAACTACAACAAACAAGGTCAATTATGAAGGCAATGTCTATATGTTCAATCTCAGTCAATGAGAAATAATAACATGCATGTAAACACGAGAAAACCGTTGAATTGCAAAAGCATTATACGTCAGTTGATGGTAGATAAGTTAAAGCTGGCTCTATTGGTTTAAAACGCATACATAGGTTTGGCGAGTACGAAGCAAGCCTAGAAATAAATCACTAAATTTATTTCCTTTCAAGGAAAATTAATACTAAAAAAGAATAAGTTTTCCTTCTTTAGAAAGGGCAATCATACATTTATAGCGTTTAAATGAGGGCATTAGATTTACTTGCTATGCTATATGATCATTACGTGATAAAACTAGCGCTGAATGTGAACCTATTTATCATAAAAATAGAAAAATGTTTACAAAGTAGTATTTTGAATATCATACAAAATTACTGTAAAATATAATAAACAAGATCAACAAGGAAAGGCGGCATTCAATGAACGCGACACCCACACTTTCCAGCAACAAGAGCCAGTGGCAAGGAACCCGGGAGGACCCCAAACAAAAACAGGACAGGGCACAAGGCAGAGCATGGGCAAGTTAATTACTAAACTCATATATAAGAAAAAATAATTAGCAACAGATAAGGAATCCAAAGAAAACAAATAAATGATTGAATAATAGGCCCATAAAGTCAAAGGGCACAGGGGAAGGACAACATGGGGGGGGGGGGTAAATAAAGGAAATAAAAACTAGGGGCAACGGGGAAGATACTTACCGTAGACGAGAAAACAACAACGGACACAAAAGTGTCACCAAAACAGTATAAAACAACAGACATACATCTGAGGAACACTGAGGGGCGCCGCCTTGGAACGGTCAGCAGCAAAAGTACTGCTGGGGAGTTTAAACCGGTTAATGGTGCACCAAATCTCACTCTTAGCCCCACCATGTTCCTATAAACGTAATGGTATGTTTTATCTTTAATTAGTGAGATTAAGGTGCTAAACTAAACGTTAATGATTAAGCTTGCCTTACAACTTGTATTACTAGTATGTGTCAAAAACTAATTCATAGTCATCGCCTCTTGTTTAAAATCTGGTAGTTTTGAGTAAAATTTACACATTATTTGCTATTTCGCACGTATTGACCTTTTTATTTCTGGTCTTCATCCTTGCTTTATTCATAATCACCTAATTATATGCAAAATTGCAAACATACAGCCCATCTAACAAAGGAGTATGTTCAAATTTAGTGAAAATCGGCCCAAATTTTAATTTTGATAAAACTTGAGCATATGACACAAAAATATGTCCCAAGTAGGTTTTTGTTGATTTTTGTATCATTATTTCCAATTTGTCAATTTTTTAGGCTCTTTACCTGCCCCCATTGAAACGTATTTTGACGTCAAAATTGCAACGTCAATCAACGACGCCGTAACGTCATATTAATATTTGTAATATGAAACGCTGGTATATGACTCATAAATCTCTTTTCAGTTACGGAGAGAAAAAACATCAATTTGTTTCTTTCATTTACTAAAATACAGTATTATAAAAACACAATTTTCACTGAATGAAAAATAAATGAAAACAAACTCGTTCAGTATATTTCAATGACTGGAGGTATTAGATTAATAATTTATTTACATGTATATGCCATAATGTTCTGTTTATCACATGTCAAATTACAGTAAAAAGAGTATTACTTATTCATCGATGCACTTATAGTGTGACGCTAACATTCCATGCGTCTTTACGCTATGGTCATATAACGACGCAAAGGACGTCACATCAAAATATATGAGCCGTGTCATGACAAAACCAACATAATAGGTTTGCGACCAGCATGAATGCAGACCAGCCTGCGCATTCGCGCAGTCTGATCAGGATCCATGCTGTTCGCTATTAGTTTCTCTACTTGTTAAATGGTCTGTAAGCGAACAGCATGGATCCTGATCAGACTGCGCGAATGCGCAGGCTGGTCTGGATCCATGCTGGTCGCAAACCCATTATGTTGGTTTTGTCATGACACGGCTCATATGTCCTGCCGTGCAATACTATTTTAATGTGACAGCAAAAACGGCATGTGTTATGTGATAAAGTTATGTTACACACTGAATCATTTACATTATTGTAACAGCTATGTAAACTGACATGAATTTATCACCTAACAATAAGGAACTATAAACGAAACAAAACAAAGTTAACGGCGTATGATTATAATAAGGTGATCCCTCAAAATGCCGGTCACACAAAATATACAATCTAGCGTACTTAATATCAGGTGTGACATTCAAATTACTGCTGCATGAAACTACTGTATAGTGTCCATCTTTTATTGTGTAGAAAATCAATTTACATTTAACGACCACAAGGATTTTCAAATATATGCAATAGAATTTGCATGCACCGACATGTATAAGTATTCAGCATATAAATAGTTTACGGCAATAAACTTCGATGTTGTTTTTTTTAAATATATAGTTAGTACAACTACAACACAATAAATAAAAATTAGCTTAAACTTCATTTTAAGCAAACATAGAATCACTTAAGATGCAGAAACAGATATTACATCAATCGGAACATGTCGACAATGTTTCATAAATACACGTAGTCTTATCCGAAGAATGACGGAAAAGGCCGAAAAGTTAGAGTAAAAAGTCAAACATATTTTATAACATTCAAGACATTCTAAATAACGCAGTAACAAAATCATTGCATTGTGTCATAAATTCAATTTCTAGAAAAATATCAAATAAAATATTACAGGATGTTAAGCACACAACAAATATTTTATTACAACCTCATTCATCACAACATTTAAAAATCTTGTCTCTTCTCAAATACGTCAACAACCTCGATTATTTTCATAATAACCAATGACCTTATGTTTCAAAAACGAGTACTAATGTGGAAATGAAACACTTACAAGTCAATATTATGTGAAGCGATTGTCAAGATGTGAAATATTTCACCTATCTATGGTACTATCTATTTGCTCTTATCAATATCATGCCTTACATGAATATGTTGATTCTTTATTTATGTGTCAGCCGCCTTTTAAAGGCACATTGTGACTCAGAAATTAATAATATTTACCTTTTTAAAAGATCAAAGTTTTTTTTAAACGTTTTAAATAATGGTTTAGAGCATGTTAGATGCTTGTTATACCAATAAAATACCGGTAAATGTAAACATAATACATATGTACATGTATGTCATAAATGTAGCAAAATGAAAACAAAGTAATATTTTGACTTCCATACAAATTACTAAGTTTTTATATATGTACATATTGCCTGAAAGTAACAGAAGAAGAAGACCAATGACTAACTAAAAATATGTTGAGAAATAAAAATTAAAGAATTGCATTTCGGGTACATAAAGGGGCCTTTAAAGGGTATACTATTCACGATGACGTCAGCGGTCTGATAAAAAATACTGTCTGAGCGAGGATTATTATAGTGTGTAACGGTGAGGAAAATAATTGTTATTAAGCAGTAAGACATATAAAAAAATAAGAATAAAGGTCAACAAGGCAAAGGCAACGTTCACAGGACGCGGCCCCCAACGCACTCAAGTATGGCACCCAGAAGGTCAAACAAAAACCTGGAGTGGACATAAGAGTGAAAGGAGTGGGACATGTAATGTGAAATAATATCAACTAAAACGGGTCCATAAGGGAATTAAAGGGATAAGGGGTGAGGGGGGGGGGGGGTTGAGAAAATACCTACCGTCAACGACAATCCAACAAGACAGACATCACAAAACATGTAAACATCCAAAACAAGTAACAATACAGACATGAAAAACACGTGAAGGAACACATAGGGGTACCGCCTTGGAACGGTCAGTGGTAGTTTAACTACTGGGGAGTTTAAGCCGGTTTTAGGCGCACCAAACCTCACTCTTAGCCCCAATATGTTCATGAATGACATGAAAGTGTAAATAAAATTAATCCCCGCCAAGTGAAATTCTAACAATGGTCATGGTTACATTAGACGAAATAAATAAAACACATACAAAATTATGTAAATATGTAGAAAAAGGTACAGCCTAATGACCAAAGTATTCGATGCCTTAAAGGAAGGCAGAGCAACAAAAAATCACCTACAAGGGCTCGATGAAGCAAGACAGAAGACGAACATTAAGACAATTCTGTCCCAAAGGGCTTTAAGAACTGTCCATCATAGAGTCTCCCACTTAGTCCTTCAGATGTAATTAAAAGAGGAAAGCGTAGCGTCCAACTGTAAAAGGGTTGAACACCAAGCATGCGGTAGGCCTTAAAATAATTGGGTCATAACCTCTTTTAATAAACCGTTTGATAATTTTAGTGAAGACGGTAGAAAAATTACTATGACCCATGATCCTACGAAGTTTGTAAACCACATCTCCATAGAATTCAGATTTGCTTATACCTAGTCGTAAAAGAGTTTTTAAATTACAATTAAATTTTAAAACTAAGTCTGAATAACGATGGTAAAATATTTACGGAATTTATGATAGCGATAACCTTGTTTATAAAATGAGAGGCGCTACATAAAAATAGTTTTACAATGAAAGCTCGTAACTCGCAATTATTTGTTCTATCAATTTTCCCCCTTTGTGTTTCTGTCAAATAATAGCTACTTTGGTGCAGTCTATGTTACAGATTAACATAATTAACAAGGAATAAAATAATTTGCTTTTGGTTATTTAATGAATTATTGTTCAAATCGTACCCCACCCACTATTTTTAGTTGATGCGAATAAAAATCTAAAGAAAGACTGACCCCTCGATTGTACTGATTATATGGGATGACAATATATACGTAAGTAAATTGAAACAGTGATACCATAAGAGGTATCTTGTAAGATCTAATAATCTATCACCAATTTAATAAGCATGATTTTGTCCACCTAAGGATTTAAACAGTATGCAAATGAAAACTCTGTTCATTTATATGTATGTTACACACCATTTCTATGCCAAATAAAATGTATTTTAAAGTAACTTAAATTGACTAAAAAGTTTGATATTTCTATCTACATGTATCATTACTCTGTTGCCCTTCGGTTTCATGATACATGCATAGTAGTCGGATAAAACATAATGTCTATATGAAAATCGTTCAGTTTGACATTATAAATGTGTTTGAGGTATTTTAAATTTCTTCAATTTAACCTTTCTCGAGTTGTGTGGTTCTTATATTCTTATTTAAATAGTGAATAATATCCCTTTGGATATGTTACCTGCTCTTAAAGATTGTCTTTTGACCTTTGATCCCGCTTTATAAATCTATTTTATTTAGTTTCGCCCATTGTTTTCTACTTGGGGACAAACTTGGTTTGTCGTGAAATTGCACGAACATTTTACATTGTAGATACCATGATCACTTTCGTATGAATACATCTTTGGAAGTGTCTTCACTCCCTTTAAAAGTGTACCAGTTTTTGTAAAATTGAGAATTCTGCTTCAGTCGGTGCTAGAAGGTGTGGATGGTAGCTTGCATCTACCTTTACCGGTATGTTCCTATATGACGAGACAGGGTAAATAAAATAATTCACCGCTAAGTAAATTTCTAACAATTTTCATCGTAACTTTAGACGAAATAATTAAAACAATTAATTATCATTTAAATATGTGCAAAAAAGTAAAAAGACAGAAATAAAGAATCTCTTAAGAACGCACGAAAAGTCAAAATTAAAAATGTTGCAGACTCAGTTTGATTGAGCCTGTTCATGGACGGTAATGTCAAGTGCAAACTACCGAGCAGAATTCAACATTTAATCATGGTTATGGTGAAATTTTAAATTTAGAAACATCCGCAGATGTGTTCATACGGTGAAAGCGTCCTCGACTTTCCTCAGTGCTTGATTGTAAAAAATGAGGCATAATATTGTAAAAAGCTTGATATACTGACCGCATCCTGTACACAGGTTGAGATTATGATGGTGAAAAAGTATGCAAGCTCTCAAAGCGAAATGCCGATGGAGTTTGAGGTGGTACACAAACTTTAACGTAAATTCTAAGTCGAATAAGTGGCATAATTCTGTCAAAATGCTTGATAGAGTTAAGTCCTCTTGTATACAGAATTGAGAATTGGTGGTTAACAAGTGTACACAGTTTCAAATCCAGATGTCAATGGACTTTGAAAATATTTGAGGTAATACGCAAACTTTAATGTAAATTCAAAGTTGGAAAAGGGGCATAATTCTGCCAAAATGCTTGATAGAGTTACCTCCTCCAGTAGTCAGGTTAAAGGAATGATGGTAAACAAGCGTGCAAGTTTAAAGGCCATATGTCAATGGATTTGATAATATTTGAGGTGGTACGCAAATTTTAACGTAAGTGGTTACGCCGACGCAAACGCTCGGGAACTACGATAGTTCTCCAGGTCTCCTTAATCATCGAATAGTCGAGCTAAAATGAAACTGCCCTCATAATAATACATTTTCAATTCATTCACTATAGATATAGTATTTTAGTCATAATTCAGATCCAGTTAAGCAGGGGAATTACGTACCCATTTCAAATAATCTAGCAAAGTACATTTATCGCTTTAATGTATATATTAATGTATTTTAATGTATATATATTTATCCGTCATCAATAATAAAGAAATTCTCTTATTAATAAAGTAGTTTACTTCTTGAAAAAAAAAAAAAACATGTTAGAGGGAAGTAACCTACAATAATGATCTAAAAAGATGTGTTTGTGTCAAGTGCATTGCCTCAATGGTTGTGGAGATAAATCTTGTTCCGAGAAATTCTTTAAGTTAATAAAGATATACAATTATTTCCAAATCAAATGCTTAAATTATGGACCTTGAACCAAAAATCACATTTGAAGTCTAGCAATGAATGTTTATGGCTAAGGATAAACAAACTTGCAAATAAATCCTTAACCAAAGGCTAGCACAAGGTCAACGCGAATACCAAATAACAGGTCAGTAAACAGTTTGGTTCCTTATTCTGTGAATAAAAGAGTAAAATAGAGATCTTTCAACATTAAGACACACATGCAGGGCATTATCTATGAAAGACAAGATGTCTGATCGTTAACCAATTCAAAATATTTTTAATATTTCTAATATCACTTTTCATTAAAATATAAAACAAGAAGTATTTAATTTACAGTTGACCTCCGTTCGAAATAACCCACCCACTTTGTATATGGGTTTAGATCAATAAAATACATTAAATTTTTATGATCAATAAAATACATTTATGGCATAGTTCACTTATTCTAAAGATATGTACATACATTTTAAAGCTGAAGTAAACGAAATCGCGAATGTTATTTAGTTGAAACAAAATTAAACTATTAAGTTACACATATTAGGAAAAGGTCAGTTTGCAACATATTTTTTCTTCTTTCGTTAGAATTAGGCGATGAAAATCAGAAAAAAATACAATAAAGTCAGAATTTATAGCATGAGTTAGTTGAAAAATAAACAATTTTATGTTAAATTTCAATTGATTTACAAAACTGATAAAGAAATTAGCCAACGTTAATATACTTGAATACTTAGGGATTTGGCGGCCATTTGGCGGATATCTTAGCTTCGCATCGGGGTTGGGTCAAATAAAAATCCATTCAAGAAACTACAGATCCAGACGAACATTTTGGTATATGAAACTTGCTGTTGGCTGACATAGACCACTTACCCCTCTAAATAGGCTAGTAAAATAGGCTGATTTGCAGCACTATAAGGTTTTAATAGGATTATTAGTTCTTTCAGCAGGACAGTGACATTCTGTTTTCAAAAATCGTCTTTGTCATGTATGTTCAATTTATTAGATGTCGACTTTTTTCATATTGCTGCAAACAGATAGTAATGACTTTCATTCACGGGGCAAAGTGTTTCTTATTTGTTATTTAAACTCATGCACGGGCGCTCATGCAGACTATGCTGTATGTGATCGCATCATTGATTTCTTTGATGATTATATCTATTTACCTTTGACGATGGTGAAAAGTCGAAATAACGAAATCACGATGGTGAAAAGCCAAAGATACGACGATGAAAATGATGAAAAGTCAAAATAACGAAACGACGATGATTAAACCCCAATCTTATTACGTGATTTTACCATCGTATTTTCGACTTTTCACCATGTTGGTTTTGACTTTTCACCCATGTTCCTTCGGGTGAATCTATATAAAGATGTTACAGGTAGTCCGAAACAGTTAACGTTTAAAATTAAGCAAAACGTACAATGAATTTATGCTAACACCATGATCCAAAGTCATTAACTGTATTATTTGTTAGTAAGTGTGTCCTGGTAAAAATATTTTACTTAAATCTTCATTCATTGTTATGATCCCTGTGCGAATGCCATACAGGAAGGCGATACTACGATAGTGAAAAGTCGAAACCATGGTGATGAATTCGAAAAGTTGAAACTTCGATTGTGAAAAGTCAAAAATACGTTGATAAAAAGTCGAAAAACGAAACACTGAAACCACGCTGGCGAAAGGTCGAAAGTACGATGGTGAAAACACGAAATTATTTCGATTTTCACCATTGTGGTTTCTGTCTTTCGACTATTCACCATCGTATTTTCGACTTTTCATCATCGCACCTTTCACAACCCACTTAAACATTCATGTGCGACATTTATATTAAAGCGTATTAAAGAGTTAAATTGTAAATTTACGCTCTTAATAGCCCAAAGATATTTGGCGATTATTTAACAAAAAGAAAAATAATTATATTCAATTACAAAAATGCACACACGTTGAAACAATTAAGTAAAATAGGTAAAACAAATTGGCCTTTAAATGTTAAAAAAAGTTTTTTAGACAACCATGTTTTTTCACATGTGTTTTACAATCAAGACTGTTTCAATACATTTTATTTGTTGTTAAAAGAACGGGTCCTTGATATATTTTAAAACAATCTTGGGGTAAGTTGCATTGAGCGACTATCTTATTATATATAAAATTTTAATTAATTAACAGTACAATTTGGAACGTGTTTACATATGTTTCCTAGTAATTAAGGACTGTTCTATGTCAATAACGTCTTATGACACATCCGCCAGATATTGAAGTTGGTCGGCATCGGAGAAACAGAGTTGATAGAAACCAACTTTTGTGTTTATTTTGTGATAAAAATGATCTACAAGCATTTTAATATGTCCAATTTATTTTCATTTTAGGACACGTTTCATTAAATCGTATTTTTACACCAGACTTTGTGTTTATAAGTTTGCTAATTTGTTACAGTCTTCTAATAAGCATATACTGTTAAACCTTTTTGAGGAGTTTGAACCGTCTGGTCTGGAGTATTTTTTTTAACATAATGTTATTATCTTTAGATACATTTTCGTGTTTATATTGCAATGTATTCTTGTTTTTTTAATGCATTTATTGTAAGCACTTTATTGAAGCACGAACTGATTGAAATCTAAATTAATATTGCAATTCTGAATGTAACTTATGACGGATAGAACTTATGATATTACTATGTACTATACCTATTTAACACTTGTGGTTTTTTTGTGTTTTTTTTTTGTTTTTTTTACCTCTTTTACTTCTTTTATTTATATTTCAATACTCTTCTTTCACGTATAAATGTATGTCAATGAATATGTTTAATGATGAGCTGTAGCTGGTTAAATCAAGCAAATGTAGTTGTTGTAGTTTGAATAGTACAGTTTAAGTGACACAATTTACATGTGGTGGCTGTTTAAAACGACGAACCAGTGTTAATCGAAGCGTTTAAAGCAATTTATGATATTTGTTTACATGTACTTTATTTATAAACATTGACATTTAACTTCCGATTTAAATTCTTTATTCGCATTTTCGGGTAACACGACGACAAATATGAACGTTTCATTTCATATTTCTGTTATGACATTAGTAGTTATTTTTGGTAAGTACATTCAGTTCATTACTTATGAAATACGGGAAATTATGGCAACATGAGAACTATTTGACTAACAAATTCATTACATCTACTTATTTAACCAAAAAAAAAAAAAAAAAAAATCGAGAAAGTAAACCGTTTCTTAATTTTCGTTATGTACACAGACATTCATAACGCTATTTTATGTGCATAAATATTTATTTCAAGTTAATATTGAATTCTATTGTTTTGATCATTTGACTGATGTACACAATTCTCCTTTATGAGGATCATTTTTTTTATTTTTTGTTTATTTTTTCTTTATATGCAAATGATATCAAACTACGTCATCACATTGTTTCGTCGCTGTAAATTTAGAAGCCCCTTTTTTGAGGAAAATCAATAAGCTAGTGTAACAAATGTACATGATTTTATATAACAGCTTGCTAAAGGCTATATAGGTCACCGAACAATATCCAATGGTAGTTGTTTTTTTTTTGTCGCCCAAGGCTACCCGTGGGTATCTCAAAATGATTGATAGCAACATTAAGTATGTGTGTTGTTTACCTAACAGCTTTCTTCTATATCAGGCAAACATAATTTTATTGTTGTTGTTGTTCGGATTCAGCGCATGGTTAGTTTACACAAATTGTTCGAGTGTAGTTTCTTGCTCACAGAAATAATAACTTCCCCCTGACCAGGTCTGAACCCACGCGACCAGCTATTCTAAGATTTCTAGTCCGATGCGTAAATCACTCGGCCACACTGTCACAGCGGTCTTCTTTTGGTTTACGACTTCACAAAAATAAATGCATGGTGCGCAAAATAGTTGATAATACCTAAAATGTTTGAAGAAATTGTTTAAATTTATAATTTTTCATAAATAAACTACTATAATTTTTTTTTATTTTTTTTTTGGTTTTACGTCACATAGACACAGTATAGGTCATTTGGCGACGTTCCAGCTTTACTGGTGGAAGAAGACCTCAGGTGCCCTTCCGTGCATTATTTCAGGCACCAACCGGCCCCTGAGTAGAACCACCAACGTTCCGTAAGCTTGCCGGATTATATTAAATATACTTCAAGGAGCACTAGTTTAATCAAAGCGCTGCAAGCACTGAGGTATACATTGCTTGACAATAGGTCTCTATTTGTCATAATAACTCCATTCTTTGTGTAACAGTTCCTCCCCTGTGGCTGAGAATGTACTAAAATTACTTCATGAAACGTGCACGGTTTAACTAGAAATAAACTTTAGTATATGAATTGTATTAACTATTTATGTGAACATGACATATTTAAACACGAAACCTGGGCTGATAGTTCTTCCAAATTATACTTGACTGTCTTAATTGTTTCCGTAAATACCAGAACAGGCGGGCCAGACGATGCGGCAGGATCCCTGTTATGATCCCTGTGCGCATGCCATACAGGAAGGCAATACAACGATAGTGAAAAGTCGAAACCACTGTGATGAATTTGAAAAGTTGAAACTTCGATGGTGAAAAGTCGAAAATACGTTGATGAAAAGTCGGAAGTACGATGGAGAAAAGTCGAAATAACGAACCACTGAAACCACGCTGGCGAAAGGCCGAAAGTACGATGATGAAAACACGAAATTATTTGGATTTTCACTATTTTGATATCTGTCTTTCGACTATTCACCATCGTATTTTCGACTTTTCATCATCGCAC
The DNA here is from genome assembly GCF_026571515.1 of Ruditapes philippinarum. Lineage (NCBI taxonomy): Eukaryota > Metazoa > Mollusca > Bivalvia > Venerida > Veneridae > Ruditapes > Ruditapes philippinarum. Next base: position 26,258 of record NW_026856422.1, read on the forward strand.
CTTTCATTTTTCACAATCGTGGTTCTCAGCGTCGTATTTTCCAGTTATGTGTGTGTTTTAAGAGAACCAATGTTTAGTTTAACCATGATTTAGAAAATTGTCTGTTATCGTGCACAACATCCCTACGCTTATAAACCAGCACAACCCACTTTGTAAATATTCATGTGCGTCATTTGTATTAAAGCGTATTAAAGAGTTTTTATCGTCATGTCATATGTGTACGAAGAAAGCAATTTATAAACGATTAACATGTATTCCAAAGAAAAAGCGCCCGTTCAAAGCAGCGAAGTGTTGTTAAATTGTACGTTTACGCTCTTCTTAGCCCAAAGATATTTGGCGACTTTTTAACAAAAAGGAAAATAATTATATTCAATTACATAAATGCTCACACGTTGAAACAATTTAGTAAAATATGTAAAACAAATTGGCCTTTAAATGTTAAAAAATTTCTAGACAACCATGTTTTTATCCCCCCGCCATATAATGGCAAGGCATATAGTGTTACCCTGTTCCGTCATTCCGTCCTTCCGTCCTTCCGTCATCATCAGTTTTCGTGCATTATCTTAATAACCGTTGCACATATTGAACTCAAATTTGACATATAGATATGTCATGAGAAAATACAGGTCAAGTTTGAAATTGGTCATGGTTCAATGCTTTTTGGCAGAGTTATGCCCCTTTTACTTTGAAAAAAATATGAAATTTTCAGTTTCCGTTCATTATCTCCCCGACGGTACAACACATTCAACTCAAACTTGACATATGGATATGTCATGAGAAAATACAGGTCAAGTTCAAATTTAGTCATGGTTTGATGATTTTTGGCAGAGTTATGCCCCTTTAACTTTGAAAATAATATGAAATTTTCAGTTTCCGTTTATTATCTCCCCAACAGTATTACACATTCAACTCAAATTTGACATATGGATACGTCAAAGGAATGCGCAGGTCAAGGTTGAATTTGGTCATGGTTTGATGATTTTTGGCAGAGTTATGCCCCTTTTACTTTGAAAAAATAATATGAAATTTTCAGTTTCCGTTTATTATCTCCCCAACAGTATTACACATTCAACTCAAATTTGACATATGGATATGTCAAAGAAATGCAAAGGTCAAGTTCAAATTTGGTCATGGTTCGATGATTTTTGGCAAAGTTATGCCCCTTTCACTTTAAAAATAATATGACTTTTTTAGTTTCCGTTTATTATCTCCCCAACAGTATTACACATTCAACTCAAATTTGACATATGGATATATTTTTGGAATGCGCAGGCCAAGTTCGAATTTGGTCATGGTTCAATGATTTTTGGCAGAATAATGCCCCTTTCACTTTGAAAATGATATGAAATTTACAGTTTCTGTTCATTATCAACCCAACAGTGTTACATATTCAACTCAAAATTGACATATGGATATGTCAAAGGAATGCGCAGGTCAAGTTCGAATTTGGTCATGGTTCGATGATTTTTTGGCAGAGTTATGTCCCTTTCACTTTGAAAATAATATAGATACATCTTAGGAATAAGCAGTTTAAGTTAGAATTTGGTCGTTGTTCAATTATTTTGGACAAACTTATCTTTCCTGAATGTTGGAAAAATTTTGAACTTTCAGTTTCAGCTCTCATACTTTTGTGGAAATGTATATAGCCATTATTTTGGCTACAAATATGCAATATGCTATTTTCAAAAGGTTAAGACTTAAAAATTTCAGTGCCTTGAACATTGTATAAAAATGGTTTGTGTTAACATTGAAAAGTTTTAAGGGCTTTGAACATAGAATGAATAAAATAATTTGTGCAAACAAATTTGGAACTAAATATTATAACATTTGAAATTTTGGCTGCATGCGGGGGCATCCGTGGCATGATGACACATTTCTAGTTTCACATGTGTTTTACAATCAAGACTGTGTAAATCTAAAACATTTAATTTGTTGTTAAAAGAACGGGTCCTTGAAGTTGGTCGGCATCGCAGAAACACACTTGATAGAAACCAACTTTTGTGTTTATTATGTGATAAAAATGATCTACAAGCATTTTAATATGTCCAATTTATTTTCATTTTAGGAAACGTTTCATTAACTTGTATTTGTACACCAGACTTTGTGTTTATAAGTTTGTTAATTTGTTGCAGTCTTCTAATAAGCATATACTGTTAAACCTTTTTGAGGAGTTTGAACAGTCTGGTCTAGAGTTATTTTTTTTTAACATAACGTTATTATTTTTAGATACATTTTCGTATTTATATAATGATGTATTCATGTTTTTTAATACATTTATTGTAAGCACTCTATTGAAGCACGAACTGATTGAAATCTAAATTAATATAATATTGCAATTCTGAATGTAACTTATGACGGAAAGAACTTATAATTATACTATGTACCATTCCTATTTAACACTTGTGTTGTGTTTTACCTTTTCAACTTCTTTTTTATATTTTCATACTCCTTCTTTCACGTATACATGTATGTCAATGAATATGTTTAATGGTTAAATCGAGCAAATGTAGTTGTTGTAGTTTGAACAGTACAGTACTCTGGTAATTGTATTAAGTGACACAATTTACATACACGTTTAAGAATATATACGTTTAAGAATATATACGAACCAGTGTTAATCGAAGCGTTTAAAGCAATTTATGATATTTGTTTACATGTACTTTATTTATAAACCTTGACATTTAACTTCCGATTTAAATTCTTTATTCGCATTTTCGGGTAACACGACGACAAATATGAACGTTTCATTTCATATTTCTGTTATGACATTAGTTGTTATTTTTGGTAAGTACATTCAGTTCATTACTTATGAAATACGGGAAATTATGGCAACATGAGAACTATTTGACTAACAAATTCATTACATCTACTTATTTAACCAAACAAAAAAAAATCAAAAAATAAAAAAAAAATCAAAAAAAAAAATCGAGAAAGTAAACCGTGTCTTAATTTTCGTTATGTACACAGACATTCATAACGCTATTTTATGTGCATAAATATTTATTTCAAGTTAATATTGAATTCTATTGTTTTGATCATTTGACTGATGTACACAATTCTCCTTTATGAGGATCATTTTTTTTATTTTTTGTTTATTTTTTCTTTATATGCAAATGATATCAAACTACGTCATCACATTGTTTCGTCGCTGTAAATTTAGAAGCCCCTTTTTTGAGGAAAATCAATAAGCTAGTGTAACAAATGTACATGATTTTATATAACAGTTTGCTAAAGGCTATATAGGTCACCGAACAATATCCAATGGTAGTTGTTTTTTTTGTCGCCCAAGGCTACCCGTGGGTATCTCAAAATGATTGATAGGAACATTAAGTATGTGTGTTGTTTACCTAACAGCTTTCTTCTATATCAGGCAAACATAATTGTATTGTTGTTGTTGTTCGGATTCAGCGCATGGTTAGTTTACACAAATTGTTCGAGTGTAGTTTCTTGCTCACAGAAATAATAACTTCCCCCTGACCAGGTCTGAACCCACGCGACCAGCTATTTCTAAGATTTCTAGTCCGATGCGTAAATCACTCGGCCACACTGTCACAGCGGTCTTCTTTTGGTTTACGACTTCACAAAAATAAATGCATGGTGCGCAAAATAGTTGATAATACCTAAAATGTTGAAGAAATTGTTTAAATTTATAATTTTTCATAAATAAACTACTATAATTTTTTTTTATTTTTTTTTTGGTTTTACGTCACATAGACACAGTATAGGTCATTTGGCGACGTTCCAGCTTTACTGGTGGAAGAAGACCTCAGGTGCCCTTCCGTGCATTATTTCAGGCACCAACCGGCCCCTGAGTAGAACCACCAACGTTCCGTAAGCTTGCCGGATTATATTAAATATACTTCAAGGAGCACTAGTTTAATCAAAGCGCTGCAAGCACTGAGGTATACATTGCTTGACAATTGGTCTCTATTTGTGTTATCAAGACCATGCGATTTAATCTACTGCCCTCAATAGAAGTCATCTTCTGGTTACAGTCAATTCCGAACACAAATCTAGGCTTATTTCTTCACAAGTTATTAATAGGACAAGAAAGAGGTGTTGTTCCTACAGACTAGTGCTTTGTTTTTCCAGGCAAGACTATATAGTTTGCGAAACTGAAGAGCAATACAGAAATCAGATTGCAAAGACCTGTTTATTATCTGCAGTATACAATACTGAAATTGTAAAATAGAGTCTTCAGTGTTTTTATCTATTACTTTAAAAACAAGACCAACATGCTGGTTTGTAGTCTATAAAAATGTGGAATTATTTCATTCAGCAAGACTTAAAGTTAGGTGAACATTTTCGTTTACATGCAAAACACATTCACATGAAAAATGCACGCCATAGTGCAATAATTGATTCAAAATAAAAGTATTTGTACTTGACAAAATTTAGGCATCAAAGCCCTAAGCTCTAGCCTTGTACATTCTTATTTTTTTTTACTACAAGTACATAACGAAAATTAATGACTCCCTCCCCCAACCCTCGCACAAGGCAAATTTTATCTTGGGGCTAAAATTAAAAAATCTTGGTAGAGGTCTACTACACAATGTTTCATGCCAAATATCTTACCTCTAGTCTTTGTCAATTCAGAGGAGAATATTTTTTAAGTTTTTTTTTCTATACATGTTTATACATTTCAGGAAAACCTATGACACCCTGGTGCTATTTCACTAGGGGCAACATTTGAAAAACTTTGGTAAAGGACGTACTGATGATATTATTTACCAAGTATCTAAGCTCTAAGCCTTAAGATATGAAGATTTTTTTAAAAAAGTATTTGCTATATACACATAAGGAAAACCTTAGTGTATGATATGACAAATGTCTAACCTTTGTCAATTCAGAGGAGAAGATTTTTTATGTTTTTACTACATACATATCAGGACATACATATCAGGAAAATCTATTAACCCTAGCGCATGGCTAATTTGACCCCCGGGGTATAATGTGAAAATCATGTGAATATCTACCAGACAATGCCTTATGCAAAATGTTATGCTCTAGGCCTAATTTAAGTTTTTGAACAACTTTGGAAGCCCTTCACTCATGGAACAACCCTGCCAAGTTTGGTTGAAATTTGATAGGATGTTTTTCAAAAGATGTTTACTATATTATGTATAAAACACACATGCAGGCACGCATGCACACACACACACACACACACACACACACACACACACACACACACACACACACACACACACACACACACACACACACACACACACACACACACACACACACACACACACACACACAGACACACACGCACACACGCACACACACCAACACACACACACACACACACACACACACACAAAGAGGGAAATCGCTATATGCCAACGCAGCATCTACATGCATCAGACCGGCAGTCCAACACATTTTCAAAAAATAAATGACAATTACATTGTTGATGTGTCCACTCTTGAAAGCCTTGTGAAATTTAATAAAAGCTTTATAATATTTAGAAGAAACTTTCATCTTTTCATTCCAAACTGTAATCAAACACTATGAGGTAAGGTACATGGTATGGTAAACCGAGTGGATCTCATTTGAGCTAGGTGGGGAGGAGTGTGGGAATCCAAAGATTAGTAAATCATGCTTAAGGCATCAGGATTTACTGAGTGCATCAGAAAGTATTTAAGTTTAATTTATATTGCATATGTGTTGATATGCTATACATTATATCAAAATTAAATACCTAATATCTTTATTTTATGTTTACTATAAAGAATTAATACATTTCATTTGTATAATCTTTGAATTCAGTTTATAGTATCTTTTTTGGATTGACTTTTATTACAGTCTGTGCTTTTTGTGATACCCTACTATTGTTTCCGGCACCTTTACTCCAAGTAAGCAAATGAAATAATTGAAGACCAGGACCTTGAGTGTACTTCCTTTCTGAGTGGAGGATCTGAACATCACTGCCTGTCCAGTTCACCCTGTCTCGATATTGGGTCTGTCTTGGTACAGACCACCCTGTGTTATGGTCTGACAGTTCCTACATGTATAGCCAGTAGGGACTGTTTAATGTCACCGAGGAGAACTCCATATAGTTTTTTGACATTAAATCCATAAATATTTTACAATCCAATAGGACAAAATGATTCATGTAGTATTTTATTAATCTAAATCCTTTCAAGCTATTACCATCGTGCAAAATAAAATTTACTGGTAAGGAGTTAATTAAGGGTTTCTCCCCCTCATTCAAAAAAGGTCAAATTAAGAAGTAGTACTGTTACAATGCCTTATCAAAAATAAAGTCACATATATAGACAATAATTAAATATTTAACAATATTGATTTAATACAAATAAATCATTAATATATGCAGTCCAGGCAGCCAATAATGAGCTGAAAATAGTTATCAATATCAAAGAGTGAGAAAATAAAATGCAGCCTGACTAAAACTCAAACCAGAGACACTCAGAATACCATATCTCAGCACTACCAAAAAACCCAAAACCCTTGGAATACCATACATCAGCTCTACAGCTTATACATTTTCAGTCTCATAGTTCTATGCATTGACATAACCCCCAGCATATTGAAATTTGTCCTTTTTCATTGGAGCACTTAAGTAACAAAGTGAATTGACTTATGATTGAGTTATGTACCATCATAGACTTATATTAAACCCTAAAAGTAACAGGGTGAAAATATCACAGGGTGAGAAAAAATATGCAGTTTGACCGGAATCAAACCTGAATCAGAATATTATATATGTATGTGGGCTGTACTGACTCACTCAGCTGAGCTATCTAGCTGGCAATGTCAATAATCTATTATACATGGGCATAGAAGTCTGAAAGAAACATTCATTGATAATGACCCATTATTTAAAGTAAATCATATCAGAAACATCCCTTGAAAATGATATCATTTAATTTTTGACCCACAATTATTACCACTACCTCCTAATGGGCCTAATCAAACTGAGCCTGCAGAATTTTATAATTTTGCTGTCTGTCAGACATGGCAATTTCTTATGGGTTTCATCTTTTTCTCCATTTGAAGGGATGTAACTCATGTTTACTAAATTGTTTGTTCTTATCTGTCTATCTTAGTCATTACAGACTATTCTAGCTGTAAATAAACATAAAAAATGTTTTATATTAACAAACAGAACATAATAAGATAAAAATTTACCAGTTGGAGAAATTCATCAGGCGAAAACAGGAAAGTATGACAAAGTGGTTATTTTGTTGTATTTTTGTGTTTTTGTCTTGCGAAACAAATAAATGCCGAACCATATTAGTTTCTTATCTGTCATAAGATATGTACATGCATAAATAAAACTGTTTACTATTTAGGGGAGATAATTATGTGTAACCGGCCAGATAGCTCAGTTGGAAAGACGGTATTTTGAAAATCAGCTAGGTGTTCGAGTCCCTTACATGCTGAGACATTTTAATATTAATATGTTAATAAGAATACATGTAGAATTGGATGTGACTGTCTGCATATATGTATTTACAGATAAGCATTTTTCTGCATATTTATAAATTAAATGTATTCAATTGTTTTAACACGTAGATTTACTGATTTACAGTAAGTTACAATCAAAGCCATGATACCACCTTGATTTTAGTTAGTCAGTATACTTCACCAAGTGAACTTACTGTTGACCTATTCCACATTTTAAGTTTAGAGAAAATTGTCTTTCTTTGATTTTTCTTTACATATTGTCTGTTGATTGTATTGATATCTGCACCTGTATCAATTTGAAAATCAACGTCACAATCATTTTTGCTTTTATTTTGGATTTTTGGCCTATTTCGACACATTGTAACCAAAATTCATCTTCACTTGATGATTCAATTTCAATTTTGTGTATTTTAATTCATACATCTGTTCAATAAAATGATGTCTGCCGCCACATCCCTCACATAATTTACCCCATGCCGGACACTTCCCTTTTCTAAAATCGTGATTGTATCCACACTATTTACATTGTGATCGATTCTGATGTGGACGTTGTTGTTTCTTTACCACTGGTGGTTTATACTAGGACATTTCAACTGTTGTTTTGGACAGGTGCCGAAATGAGAATTAGATGAATATGTCTTCTCAACCTTGTGGATTGGCTGATCATTTGTATTGCAAACTTCTTTCACATGCTTATTCGATTGTTCGTAAGCTCGGCATATTTTGATTGCCTTTTCATTAAGTCCAGATTTTCTTCTCTTAACAGCAGTTCTTGTTGTTTTCCGTTGCTGCTTTACACAATTTTATCTCTTAGCATTCTTTCTTTCTGTGTATCAAAATTACAAGACTCAACATGCTTTCAAAACTCTGTAAGAAAACTGTCAAAAAATGTATATTCATCTGGATTTGTTACCCAAAATCTGTGTGATTCTAGCACTTATTTTTTCTTGGATTGCAATATCTTTCTTTTTTGTGAAATACTTCGTCCACTTTCATTTTATGTTCTGCATTTGCCTATGTAAATTGATCATAAATCTCTATAACTTTAGGTCCAGCACAGTGTAATAGGATATTTACTTGTATGTTTTCATCTTTCTCATCATTTCCACTGGCAGTAAAGTAAATTTCCATTTCATTTGGCGCTTCCATTTGATAAAGTTATGTGATATGTTACCATTTTCAACATCTAAATGTCCAGGGGTTCTAAACGTATCTGCCATGATTGTCAGTTCGAATAATACCGATTAGGAAGGCTAAGTTCGAATAATATTGAGTACGAATCGTTAGTTCGAAAAATATTGAGTACGTATCTTCAAATCGAATGATATTGAGTACGAATCTTCCCCTTCCCGAAAATGGCTTTTGGGCGATATATTTCACAGTGGCAGAAATACTTCACACTGCAGGTGTGCAACAAATAATTGCATATTCCTCCGATGCCACCATGTTGATAGGGTTCTATTATATGCATTTATATGACAATACGTTTACAGAACGTTAACTTTTATTCCCATTCACACAGACGCTTACAACATTACATACCACTAAATAAGACATATATCTGTATATGCTCGTTTAACTTTTGTAAAACAGTTTGAAATAGAAAAAAAAATGCAAGTGTAAATTTAAGAGTAAATAAGGTTTACTTGTTTGATTTAATATTTATTTTGGATGTTGGACATACATGTATTTTTTATACAGCGTCTATCGTAATTCATTCATTCTTGCACGCGCATGCGTGGATACGAAGTTTGAAGCGTAGGTTTACACAATGCTTTTATCAATGAAATAGTAATTTTCATATTTTTTGCTTTCATGTTTAGAAATGTTTCTTTAAACTGAAAGTGCATAGTTTTGAACTTTCAAAAGCTTATTGACCACTATGCAAACAATATTTTAAAAAAAGTGACCTAAATGTGACAATCCTGCAAAATGAGGATCTACTTTTATCGAGGTTTCATCCGAAAGTGGATGTTGTTCAGCAAAACATTGTACCCTATTGATTTCTGAAATACAGCTATAACTCTGTATACATTGCAAGCAATGTATACAACAAGTAGTGGCTGGCCAACAATTACTCTAACATCTAGTATACTATGCTGGTATTTTGCTTTCAAGTAGGACTTTAGCCATTGATTAATGATTTTGTGCATGTGCTATTCGCTCATAATAAAATATCTCTTCTTTCATGGATCTTGAGATTATTCTTATCCACATTCTAAAAAAATAAATTGTAAACTGCAGGCAGCAAAGATTTACCTTTATACACTTTTAGTTTTGTATTTTATATATTTTTCTCATCTTTTAGGGAATAAAGAGCAGATAAAAGCGAACGTCTGTAATACTATTCCCGCAAGTAAGTATATTAAATTATAACGGAACTTCAATCATAAAGTATAAAAATCATAAAGTATAAAATTATCCATACCAAGTACACCGTGCATTTGTTATGCCAATGTGGTAAAATATAAACGCGGCCTGGCGACCTATCAGCCTATCGGCGTTTAGTTGACCGCCTTGCGGCGTTGTAACACGGGTCAAACGTACTCCAAAGGTCTAACCCCAAAGTGAGTTGCACAAGTACATAGGCATTTTTAAAACATTAAATCCGTAAATATGAACAAATATACATATAGTGAAGTTTATGCTAAATGTAAACTAACAAAAAGGAATGAAAAGGGTGACATGTATTAAGTTCGGCTAACAATAGCAAACGATAGATTATTTCTAAAGGTTGCAATTTGCAATTTACTACAAGTATGTTTTTATTCAATTATTTGTCCCAGATATATCAATAAGTATGATGTGTATTGTGTATAATTATAAATAAGATAACATATTATTAAAGTATACCAATGAACTAACTTTGTGTGCCGATAATTGTAGAGATTGCATGTCACACATATTCTTATCTTCCTTACACGGTAGGATCTGTTGAGAACCAACTGAAAATCTTGATTAACCCTATTTCTAGTCATATTAAAGGGAGGAAACATTTTTGAATTAATTAACTATAGTTCTTTCTAGTATGTTGAATGTTGTAGATTGAAAAATATCGGGCTGTGTCAATCTTCCACTACAGGGAAAAATGAAACACTTCAATTGACCACCAAGATGGATGCCATATTATAAGAATTCGTCATGCTCAACAAGGGTTATTCATAAGTTTATATTTAAATGAAATTCACGTGCAATTATGTCACGAATACAGAACATGTATACAGTTAGTTTAGGAAAATACATATGTTATCTCTTCTCATTACTGAACGGGAAGATAAAACGATATGTTTTTTATAAAAATAAACCTATAATATTACCCAAAATAACCTGTAAGTTTTCATTGATTCAGAATATAAACTGCCCCGTGCTGTAAATTGAGGTTTACATTATCAGTTTATTTTCTATTCTAAGGACGGCGTCCAAAATGGCCACACATTTAAAATAAGTCGTATTTAAGTAAAATAAAGTATACCTAAAAACAGTTTAAATTTATCTATAGCAGCAGTTATTCAATAAAATAAAATGATTGGTACCTGACAAACGTAAAAATCATTTACGAGATGGTAACCAAAATGTACTGAAAATCATTATCTGATAGAGTGATCATGGTCATAATCATGAAGAAGATATAAATTGTTTTACAAGCTTTTTTTCTATAATTTTCATGATTTTTGACATTTTATACGTTTTCATCAGCAATGTTATGGTCCTAATATTGAGGAATATCGAAAATTGTGAAAAAAAGTCTTGAAATTAAGTCTAGCTGTTGTCCTCACGCAATATTTACATAATGAATTTTATTTCTAATTTACCTTTTAAAAGTCATTTAAACAGAAATAAAATCACTGAACTGATTTTAACTGCATTTTATTACATTCACATCATTTCTTAAAATTGGGTCCAATATGGCACTAAAGGTTATCAAATAAATTGCTGACAGAACAGGATATTTTTCGAAACATCATTTATTTCTAGAAGCACATTCACAATTTAAGCATTGTAGTAGTTTTTTGTGATATGGTCCGATTTTAAAATATTTCAAGTGATAAAATTAATTCATCATTTAAGCATGAAACTTATTTTTATTACTGCTGCATCATACCTTATATGACACTTAGTAATGTGTATTAGTATCGACCGTCATTCTGAACTCCATCTCAAATATTTCAATGTCGCAGATCGAAAATAAGTCAGTACTCAGTATCTAAGCAAAACTCAGTTGATACCCAAAAGTGCGTTGATATGTAGTATATTAGCGCACTTTGGGGTCAATTTCTCGATTTTGACCCCAAATTCCGTTTGCCCCAAAGTGCGCTGTGAAGTTTACCGCCCTTTTGGATTGGACCCCAAAGTGCGCTTGACCTCAAAGTGCTGTGTTACATGGCGTGAAGTTCAACTTCACACATCTAAATTAGAAAAAGAAAACAAGTCAAAACGAACTACACGTTCACGGTAGAATATCTGACCAATATATTTTGGAATCAATTGGCATGCACATTGTAACGCCGCATAACAGCGCTACTGCATAAATGTGGTCG
>NW_026856423.1:0-29813 GCF_026571515.1 Ruditapes philippinarum
AAAGAATTCTAATTTAATATGAAAAAGGCAAATCCATCACCAACTAGCAGGTACTCGCTTATCCATAAAGCGCGCTTTGCGAGCAAGACCTTCAGACCAGCTCTTTGAACCCGTTATTAACTGATTTTTATTTTGTCTTAAAAGGCTTAGACCTTCCACCAGAGCCGAGAATCATCTTACAGGTATCCTACAGGTATTTTGTACAGTTGTATGATAGTCTGATGTTGCCTCTATAATAATCAGATAATGATCCTCAACATTTCAAGGAAAGATTAATTTAATTCTTAGTCAGCATAGTAACAGAGACATAGATAACATTATCTATGTCTCTGATAGTAACAACCAATCATGCTAAAAAATCAAACGGTATATATGATGGCTCTATATAGCTCTAAGCCTTCCGTAAATTATGCATAAAATTTGTAAAAACATGAACTGATGAAGGAAGTCCCACAAACTAAAGATCGAGACTATTCTGCCTCGACATAAGTGAAAGAAAGTGAAACTTAAAAATATATATACCAATTGGAGTTTAATGTAGCTCTTCCATAGTTCATATGATCTGATCTCAAGAAAAGAGACCCTTTTCTTTCATAGTAATCAGTAACTCCTGTCACAGCCGCCATTGTTGATTACATTAACAGCGGAAGTACCGTACAACGTAGTTTTGACTCTTTTACGCTTAAAAAGTAGTTCCAATTCTTCGAGAGAAAAACAATCTATAACTTCACCAATCCTTTATCTTTTTAGAGGAGTAGTAAGTCGTATCATAGAATAAAAGTTGTTTGTATTATCCTTTAAATTAACCAGATATGATAAATAACCAAGGTAGAAACTATTGCGCCTTAGCAACAAAATTAAAGGGGGACAACTTTCATATCTAGTAATTATCCTGGTCAAGTTGTTCTTACGTTTCACAAACTTTGGTTGAAGTTCACGGCAATTTTTTTTAAAAAAGGAAGATGGACGTGAATCTGTCAAGTTTACCAGACGTTTTGATTTTAAACATATTTAGTTATTTGTCCGTAAAAGAATTATGCAAAATAAGCAGGTAGATTCATGTTTTAAAACCGCATTAATTGAAGAATTAAATTCGTTCCAAATATTTTCGTACTATTTTTTTAGCTCGACTTTTCTATGAAAAGGGGAGCTATCCTACTCGCCCCGGCGTCGGCGTCACACCCTGGTTAAGTTTTTCGTACCACCCCACTTTATTTCAGAAGTATTACAAGTATGGCTTTGAAACTTACCATACTTGTTCACCATCATAACCTCCATCTACAGACAAGAGTACATAACTCTGTCAAGGTTTTTGACAGAATTATGGCCCTTTTTTGACTTAGAAAGTGTATTGAGCTTGGTTAAGTTTTTTGTACCACCTCACTTTATTTCAAAACCATTGGAGGTATTGCTTTGAAACTGACCATACTTGTTTACCATCACGACCTTCATCAACAGACAAGAGGACATAACTCTGTCAAGGTTTTTGACAGAATTATGCCCCTTTTTGACTTAGAAAATACATTGAATATGGGTAAAATCCACTTATTGCCTTAACCCTTTGAGATATTGCTTTGAAACTTTTAATGCTATTTCACATCATTACCCCCATCTGTACGCAAGAGAAGGTAACTCTGTCAAGGATTTGTTTTAAAAATTAAGGCCTTTTATCGACTTAGAATCTTGGTTTGAGATATTAATTTGAAAGTTGGAATACTTGTTTACAATCATGATTCCCAAACATGTCCAGGAGAAGGTAATTCTGTCAAAGATTTTATTTGAATTATGGCCCTTAACTGTCAATGTTTTGTATTATAGGCAAGCACTAAAAAACTTAAAAAATCTAAAAAAATTCATTCCTATCCACTTGTTCACTTTACCATAAATTATGTCATATAAACATTGCTGTAATATTCAAGGGTATCAAACAACTAGTTCACTTTAAAAATACAGAGATTCTTGTATTGCCTTTTACTGCAAAAACTTTTTTTATTGGCAAGCAATAAAAAAGTCGAGCGCGCTGTCTTACGGACAGCTCTTGTTTTTATTCACCCCGTGTAGAATATTTGATTTTTTGTTTATTTAGCTAGTCATAATTGTATTCTTTTATTTGGATACAAGGATTTACAGTCAAATCGGCCCCAAGTCAGATCAGCCCCAAAATAGTCAAATCGCCCCAAGTGAAATTGGCCTCAAGTCGGATCGGCCCCATTTTTTTTTTATTATTTAATTCATTATTCATTTTCTTATTTTTAAATAAACGGAGTTACCTCTTGGGCTTAAAAAAAATGTGTAAATGGGAATACCAATGACAATTTTATGACAAACAATGGATTACATGGAAAACAAGAACAAAACATATAATAATCAATCTAATTTATTGTCTGAGTATAACGTTTAACATTTATCTTCAGTGTATTATAAACATATAAAACAGTATACATGTACCATTGTCACTTCTTATCACTGAACATTACTCGCCATGGATTACATAGAAGACAAGAACAAAACATATAATAATCAATCTAATTTATTGTCTATAAACATATGAAACAGTATACGTATGTAATTGTCACTTCTCATGTAATTGTCACTTCTAATCACTGAACATTACTCGCACATTACTCTGCTTCTTGTCTAAGCACCCAGGGTTGGTAAAGACTTGAAACCTTCTTCAGCAGTGCCGTTGCGGACAGTTGCTTCGTACGATAACTGCAAGCAGAAAAATTAAATGAAAGTATTTCAGAGTCAACAATTATAATATAAATGTATATTCATTTGAATATTATACAAATTAGAAATTAACATTAATTAAATTTATATTGTATCACACACATTTTTCATGATCAATTATCAGTCTGTGATCATTATACTAGCCTCTGTTCAAATATATTACTAATGAAATTCAACTTGACATCGTAAAAAAATGCTCGTTATGTCACTTTAGTATAAGTCACCAAAAAAAAAAGCAATTTTTACAATTTAGTCCAACAACGTAAATAATCTCCAAAATTAAAGGAAAATAATCAATGCACAAAAGATCCCTGAATTACTAACAGTAAACAGTAAAAGTACATTTTTGACTGTTGCTTAAAAAATCAATCTTTTTATACATACCTGATTAAATTCACTTCACACAAAATTTTTTGTTAAAAAAGCCGAATTCAATGCATGATTATTTGAGACAATGACTAAATTGATTAAAGGCACGTGATAATTGTTTGTTTTTCACAGAATTATTTATCTTCAAAGTAAATAACCTTGTTATTTTTGGCTAATAACATTATTTTAACCAAAATAGGATTTTTCATGAATATAACTTTAGGGCTGATTTGACTAGTTTTGGGGCCGATTTGACTAATGTTGGGGCCAATTTGACTTTTTAAAATTGTTGTGTGGCCGATTTGACTAATTTTGAGGCGGAATTGTCTTATTTTGGGGCCAATTTGACTTGAGGCCGATCTGACTTGGGACCGATTTGACTAGTTTGCGATACAAGTGATTTTTGACTGTTACTAGTATTTTTCTGTTCGTTTGTTTGTTATAGCCAGTTGCATATTATATGCCTTAGTTTTAACTTAAATAAAAACTGAAACTAATGATTCATTTATCAGTGTTTATTGACGATCTTAAGGTGTTACAAAATGATGTTGTTATTCATAGAACTGAACTTTCTTGAGAACTTCCATGAATTGCCGAACATTATATATTCTTGAATACACAGTTGTTGGGGGGGGGGGCGGGGGGGGGAGTTTGTGTGTGTTTTGCGGGGTGATTTTTTATCAATTATTGACAATTTGTAGATCAAAATATTAGACATATTGGCTTGCTGATAGTCTTAGTTGGGCAAGCCTAACGACTCTGCTTTGCCAGGAAGGAAAAATATCTCAAAACGCAGTGATTTTCCTACTTATATAACAGACTCCGAAAAAAGGCCTCTTCCCAATTGAAATTTTCTTTAAAATCATGCAGTTTTCCCAAAAATCTGAACTTAAACCAGCTTTTTTACTTCCCAAATCAGCAGTTTTAGCGATAATTTTTCCCCAAATCAAGAGGCTAAGGCCTCTTCCCAATTAAGTGAGAAAAATCACTGAAACGACGTCATATTTAAAGGACTACATGTAACAAATTTGCTGCTTCCTTTGCTTATTGTCCATATTTGTGATTTTCAGGGTATGTCACTCATGGAGGCGAATAGCATGTGATAAGACACTTTGGAAAAACATTGACATGACACAACTTGTAGGGCTTGACTTGAGAAAAGTATGGAAATTTTATCGAACACGGTTATCTGATGTTCTAAGAAGTCTGAAGATGGTTGGATACTACAATGCGAAATGTAATATATAACACCAATCTTTGCTAATTTCCCAGAATTATAAATAATTATGTAAATATTGAGTTGTTAACAAATAATGTTTTCATTTTGAATCAATCAGAAGATATGGGATTGTAAGATATAATTTGGTTCTGCCGTAGCTTCATTTCTCTTTAAGCACTGAATATATTAGATATTCACTTTTTTAACTTCCACTCATGTTTTAGTATCAGGGCCTTAGAAAAATGGAACATCCAGTCCAACTACATCAGGGTGTCCGTTAGACCCTTAAAATGACTCTTTGACCCTTCAAATTTCCAAAAGGCCTGATTTGACCCTCAGGATTTTAACTGGAGGGTCAAATTTTGTTAAAATCATGGGGATTTGGCCTTGTAGTCGGTTAAACTAAGTCAAAATGACCCTCAGGATTTCATGGCTAGTGAACACCCTGTGTAACATGTATGTGACAGCATTTGTTCTTTCAACTGATGGAGGGGAAACAATTTTGAAGAAATAGGAGTAAAATAAGTTGAATGGCTAAATTTTAGCCACGAAATAGCTGCAACCAAACAAAGGTCCTTAAAATTATATTTTGTGAAATTTTTTTTATTGTAGTTTTTCTTTTATTATTTTATTTTCTTTTTCTATTTAAAGCTGGAAGTGAGAGACAGAAAAAGCAATTATTATCTGACGCTTTACTCGAAGAGATAAGCTCGGCTTGTCCAAACATACAGGAGCTCCAGTTGCATAGATTTTTCTTGGATAGAATGTCCTCCAGTACACTGCCAAAATCTCTTACCCACCTCAAACTACGAGAATGCGGCTGGCCTTTAGGATGGTTGAATGATGCAGATTTACCAAACTTGCAGATTCTCGACCTCGGAAAAACAACACGTATAGATGATTCTGAAATTGGCAGCATATTGAAATTCACATCATTAGAAGAGTTGAACCTTGAAGAATTATATAGAGTTACTGATACGGGAGTGAAACTACTTGCTGAAAACTTTACCTGTTTAAAAGTTCTTAAACTTACTTCTGCAAAAGTGGCTGACCTTGGTGTGCATTTTATCTGTAGAAACATGGTCAGTTTGAGGGGCTTAGACCTAAGTTATACATTCATATCAGATTCTGCAGTAGAAGACATAGGCCTGAATTTATCAAATTTGAAAAGCCTTGGACTTGCTGGGACTAAAGTTACAGACAACGGAATTAAATGTTTATGTTTTAGTAAAAATGCTAAAAATCTTGAGCAACTAGACATCTCTGCAACAAGTATCACAGACAATGCCCTGACCTATATTGGAGACAAGTTGGTCAATCTTAGAGATCTTAATCTAGCCATTACAAATGTTTCTTCTGAGGCCATTGATAGAATGTCATCGCAGTTAGAAAAACTATCACATGTCAATCGAGGAAGAGGGTATTCCTGAAAATGAAGCTTTGTCATCTAAAAAATATTTCTTAGTAACTTAGTTATGTTTCATTTGGCAATATAATAGTTTAAGCATGTAGTAATGTATTTAGTGTAGGCATTAGCAGCCTTAAGAAACTTATTACACTGAATGTTGAAATAATGAAATTAATTCAAACGTAGATTATACACAGGTGTTAAATGAATTAATTAAACACAAAATATATGACTATCAATTTTAAGCAAAATCATTGATGTTTTATTTATTAAAAGTATGTTGCTTAAGTATGTTGTTAGAAATTAAAATATTTATAGGATTTATCTTTTAACTGCACCAAGGTGACAATTTGTAGATTTTTATTTGATCTTTTAGGAGTTATTTAATGTAGACTTGTATTAAAGAAGTCTGTAGAAGCATCATAAGGCTAGCCTGTTAAATAACATTTGTGTGACTACATTTAATATTATTCTATAATGAAATGATAAAAAAAAAAATCACAATTAATAACAAAGAAAAAAAGTAACATTGTGGTGCATCATTTCTTTTTGGTTTTACCAAAAGACTTTACATAGGATTAATAAGGCCATCCTTAAAAAAATGTTCGTTTGCAGTAACGCGACCGACTCACAAAATTTGCCCCTACTCAAATGTTTTTTCATGGTCTGGATAAAAAACAAGCATTTGATAGTATTGCGGGCAATACAGTAGTCCCCTACCGGTCCCTCAAAAAGTTCTTTAATTGTCATACACTCCTGTATATTGCCATTTATAATGAATTTGAGGATGAAGTCTGTATTTGAAAATATCAACCACAAAACATAATAAAATAAGTTTGTCTATATCACAGTAATGTGTTAAGTTTCCATGCTTAGTAAGGAAATTATGTTTATACAACCTTGTCATATTATTTAAAGTAAATCCTATAAGGAATGAAGAAGTTGGAGTGAAAATACCAGTTTCTCGAAAAAATCTAAGTTCAAGGGGACATAATTCTGGAAATAGTCTTGCTAGAGTATTTAACCTTCTCAAAAATGTCGAGTGATAATAAGAAACATATATATGAAGTTTGAAGTAGATACATTAGGAAATAAAGAAGTTATTTAAAAAAACAACATTTTTTCCCCTAAAAAATCTAAGTTCAAGGGAGGTAATACTGATATTTTTTGTGCTAGAGTTATAAGCCTTGTCACATATGATGTGGTTGATGACCAGAAACTTATATTTAAAGTTTGAAGTAAACACCTTAAGAAATAAAGAACATATAGTGAAAAAGCTGAAAAATTTAAATCAGAAATCTTGAAATTCAGGCTATTTGTTGCCATAGCAACCAGAATTTTCAACATAGGAAGAAAAGAAAAAGATGTGCATAATCTCCAGACTGCCATCTACCAATATTTCAAGTTTCATAAAAATATTTTCAGTACTTTTTGAGTTATCACTGGATCCAGTTTATGTGCTAAATTTGCCATATTTTCAGACTATTTGTTGCCATAGCAACCAGAATTTTCAACATAGGAAGAAAAAAAAAAGACGTGCATAATCTCCATACTGCCATCTATCCATATATCAAGTTTCATAAAAATATTTTCAGTACTTTTTGCGTTATCGTGGGATCCAGTTTTGTGGACGGACGGACTGACGGACTGACAGACAGACGGACAGACAGACGGACGGAGGGTAAACCTAAAGTCCCCTCCGGTTAAACCGGTAGGGGACTAAAAAAAATTTTTGAATCAGAAAATTATGCCTTGTGTTTTGTTTTCGTTCTTTTAAAGGTTAATAGAAGAAATAAAATGTAGTGCTTATTAAATTAGAATTCAGTTATCAATTTATTAATTGTTACCAGATTATCAAAGCATATATTGTCCAGCATTTTGAAATTCCATGTTTATTTGGGAGTACAGTTCAATAAAAAAAAAAAAATCGACCTACCTACTCACAAACATTTTTTTAAGGATGGCCTAACCTTACCCAATTTTTTATATTGGAACATATAATAATTATATAACATTGAACACACATATTTGTTAAATATTCATGAAATTTATATTGATAAATTGTTATATATTATATCAATGATTTTTGTTTACACTGTGTGCCTTTTACTGTAATAGGAAAATAACAGTACTTTCAATGTTCAATCTATTCTAAAATATAAATACACATGTACAATGGAGAGAAGAAAATGTCTTTTATAATTAATTTTCTGTCATTTTATAATGAATTTATACATATATGGTCAATATATATTTATAAGTGATACATTATCATATTAAAGTTGAATGCATGATTAAAAATTAAAATAATTACAATGAAATTTTCTGATATTTACTGTCCATAAATTATTTATGTTAAATGTTAACTTTTTGTTTGTTCTCAGGTAGTATTTTATTCATTTTATAATAACAATTTACAAATTATTTTTACGCAAGAAAAATGTACATATTGAATTGTATTTAATGTATTTCTGTATATATGTATTTGTGTTTTAAAAAGAAATATATGAGAGTTACAAATGAGTTTTTAGTTGTTTTATGTTTAAAGATCAATCAATAATAACCGGTTATTTACCATTTTACATACAGAACAGGTAATATTTGGACAATACACAAGTGGGGGGAATCCTATTGGAAGACCTGCAAGGTAACTAGAGCTATCACTGAAGATGATTCATACCAGCAACCTTGACTTTTTGAAAAATAAGTGGTCTGAAGCAAAATTTGAAATGATGTTTCACTGTGTATTAATAATTATTAGAATTAATTGCCTATCCTTGACCTAGGGGGTTTAAAAGCAATCTACATAAGGTTGCTATATACCAAGTTTGATTACAATACCTCATTCAAAACTCATTGTTAATTGTATGATTCAAAAGCATGGTCATGGTAAAAATAAGTTTAGGATAAATGCCTATATTTTCGATATCTATTAATAATTCAATATCCAAACCATATTGAGAAAATGCAAACTGTTGCAAAATAATAATGGTATTGTTTGCAGGAACAATAGCATGGAACTGATAATCAATCTGATTGACTTATCTACCTGCATTGGCTCAGTCAATTTGATTGACAAGCAGTGTGATGTCGCTTCTTTGTGACATTGGAGGAAGTTATAACTCTCTCATACATGTACATAAGGCTGGGCGGTTAATAGCACCTACGGTATTACCAGAGATATTAGGTCTCTCGTCTTTCCCGGTTAGTATTCCAAAGATGGTCAATTAAAAACATTTTTACATTTTTGTACATTTTAACAAAATACCATACCATAAATCTATCAATAAATAACGGGCTGGCCTGGTTACTATAAACTGAAGCCTAACGAATCCTTGAACTATCCACTCAAAGCTAGATCTCATATTGTGAAGGTCTCGAGTATCATCCTTGCAATGGCCTACAGTATGACTCGCACAAATGAGTGAATCTGAAATCCGAGGTTTATTCAAAACGTAATCGGCCATACATTGAATTTCTAAGGAAAAGTATTAAAGTATCTTTAAAAGGTATTGAACTAGTTCTTAGTTAATCCAGTTATGTAATGGGAGAATAAAATATAACAAAAAATACATAAATTTCATATATTTTATGACAATGACATGGTTAATGCACAATTTATTAACATAGCAACAATACAAAGGTTCACTTTTTATTGGTTAATAACACTTATGACTGCCACACAACTTATATGAAACCTGACACATGGGACCAAACAAACAAAAACACAAATCCTGAAAACAAAAGCATTTTCTCATTAAAACAAATATTAAGCAACATCTATGAGTAACAAACAATTAAGCCCACTTAAGTCTAACAAGTTTTTTGATTGATTTAAGTGTGAGTTTCATCGTATTTCAGTATATAACAGCATGCATTTACCTAACAATATTTCTACATTCTGTACCAGTAAAATTTCTGATTTACACATTCTTTCTATACAACCCTTTTCAGAAGCAAGAACATCTTGTTAATCAAGATTTTATTTCATTTGGCTTGTGGATCAGGAAAACTTGTAATTCTGAGACAAAAACTACTTTGCCTAGCATGAAATTTTTGTACACAAAGCACTTTTAATCATGCTTTAAAATATTGACTTATCCTGCGACTAAAAACAATGCACAATAGTGATAAACTAAAGTGGGGTAGCCCGTTCCTAGTGCGCTGCCACAGCAAATGTACCAGTATATGCACTTGTTACTTCTGTTACTTATTCAATGAAGAAGTATAATTAGACTTGATTGGCAGCAAACAAAAAAACATGTTTCCCTTGGTAAGACACATGTATAACAAGCATTTGATAGTATTGCGGGCAATACAGTAGTCCCCTACCGGTCCCTCAAAAAGTTCTTTAATTGTCATACACTCCTGTGTATTGCCATTTATAATGAATTTGAGGATGAAGTCTGTATTTGAAAATATCGACCACAAAACATAATAAAATAAGTTTGTCTATATCACAGTAATGTGTTAAGTTTCCATGCTTAGTAAGGAAATTATGTTTATACAACCTTGTCATATTATTACAATGTGGGATTTTAAAGTAAATCCTATAAGGAATGAAGAAGTTGGAGTGAAAATACCAGTTTCTCGAAAAAAATCTAAGTTCAAGGGGGACATAATTCTGGAAATAGTCTTGCTAGAGTATTTAACCTTCTCAAAAATGTCGAGTGATAATAAGAAACATATATATGAAGTTTGAAGTAGATACATTAGGAAATAAAGAAGTTATTTAAAAAAGACAACATTTTTTCCCCTAAAAAATCTAAGTTCAAGGGAGGTAATATTGATATTTTTTGTGCTAGAGTTATAAACCTTGTCACATATGATGTGGTTGATGACCAGAAACTTATATTTAAAGTTTGAAGTAAACCCCTTAAGAAATAAAGAACATATAGTGAAAAAGCTGAAAAATTTAAATCAGAAATCTTGAAATTCAGGCTATTTGTTGCCATAGCAACCAGAATTTTCAACATAGGAAGAAAAGAAAAAGATGTGCATAATCTCCAGACTGCCATCTACCCATATTTCAAGTTTCATAAAAATATTTTCAGTACTTTTTGAGTTATCACTGGATCCAGTTTATGTGTTAAATTTGCCATATTTTCAGACTATTTGTTGCCATAGCAACCAGAATTTTCAACATAGGAAGAAAAAAAAAAGACGTGCATAATCTCCATACTGCCATCTATCCATATATCAAGTTTCATAAAAATATTTTCAGTACTTTTTGCGTTATCGCGGGATCCAGTTTTGTGGACGGACGGACTGACAGACAGACAGACAGACAGACGGACAGACAGACAGACGGACAGACGGACGGGGGGTAAACCTAAAGTCCCCTCCGGTTAAACCGGTAGGGGACTAATAAGGATTTGATTTTCATAACATGAATATAAATATATTAACCTTTTAAAGCAAACACAAGCATACAAAAAACATAAATCAACAATAATGAAACAGATACTATGCATTTAAAAAAAGTCACTACAATTGAATGTCAACAATTATCATTTGTTCATTTCTATACCATAAATTGACATAAAAAATGCAATTATTGTTATATTATATCAAACTGAAATCAAAATAGAACCTTTAACCTACTGTAGCCAATAGTGTTCAGTGTAGTCTATCTCTATATTTTTTTGTTGCACCAACTTTAAAATTTCATAATGATATGGACATTTCCATAAATAGAAATTGGACAAGTCCATTTAAGAGATTCAGCAGGATAAAAGGTTAATATTGCTTCTATAAGCATTGACATACTGGAAGTGTTTCAAATTGAAAAACTCAATTGCACTGTGTAGATTTTTATATCAACACATTATTTATTTCTATAAATACGAAAACAAGATTAAAGCTACATGCCTTCAGATGAGTCAAAAGATTTCAATAAAATCAAACTTGAGAAAAATGTACTAAGATGTTAGGAAAAGTTAAACGTTTCAAGATTAAAGTAATATTTTACATATTATGTGCGATTAATGACTGATTTTTCAGTATTTACAACTATATTTCTACTGTGTGACGCAGTAGGCTTTTTATTCATATTTTGACCACTTTTTTGTACTTCACGTGATTTGAAAGTGCAATTGATAATGTGTAAATTGTTTCCTTTTGGTTACTTCACAATATTACATATTCAAATACATTTTCAAAATTTTCATAAAAATTAGCATGAATCTGGAGGCCTGCTGCTTTAACTGTTCATGCTCAACTGCAAGAATAACAAAATTTAGATTTGAAACTTAATTTTCATAATAAATTTTTTAAAAAAATATGGGAAATCAAACATTGTGAACACAGAGATTTGTAAACCACAAATATTGTGAGATGATATGACAAAAACCTTAAAACTTTGTACAAAATCACTCTCATTCAAAAATGACATATGAGCAGCGTCATGACAAACCCAACATGCATTTGCAACCAGTATGGATCCAGACCAGCCTGCGCATCAGTGCAGTCTGATCAGGATCCATGCTGTTCGCTATTAGTTTCTCTACTTTTAATAGGGTTGGTAAGCGAACAGCATGGATCCTGATCAGACTGCATGGATGCGCAGGCTAGTCTGGATCCATGCTGGTCGTAAAAGCACTATGTTGGTTTTGTCATGGCGCGGCTCATATTTATAATTCATTTCACTCAATAACACATCCTTTCTATACAAAATACACATGAAAATAAAACCTATTTATAACATTTAAACATTTCAAGAAAATGTTCTATATTGCAAAAATTGGATCACTGACCTTGACCTGCTGGAACAGAAAATGATTAACCTTTGCCCCTAAAATAGAACCAGACCAGCCTGCACATCCAACCAGTCTGGCCAGGCTCTATACTGCTGCTAGATATATTTTAATATCTTGAAACTGAAATCTCTAAACAATAAATGAACAGTTCCAAATTCAATATAGGGTGAGTCTATTACAGCTGGTTTAGGGTAAAGTAGTTGTCACTTAACTGACAGGACATCAATAAAATCACAAGTTTTAGAGATTTAATAAGCTAAAATACTTAAACATTTGCTCATTTTGCATATTTATGAAAATATCTGGAAATAGAAAGTATATATAGTATAAAAGTATATTTATTTTGTTACCAACATTTTTTGCTAGAATTATGTGGACTCTTTTTTTCTTTTATTAACAATGAATACAAATTTATCAAAATACATTTAGCTATTTATAACCTTTGATATAACTGATACTGAATTACATGTACATGTATATCTAAAATATTAATAATAACACCGGCCATTTGAACCTGCAACAGTAATTTATTGACAGACCATGGTTTTACAAATTGAAAACTGACATACTTAACCACCTTGGAATGTCTGAATTGCCATTATAATATATGTGATAAAATAAATGTTGATAAAAACCCTGACATACATGTATTTATAAGTCATCAATATAACATTTTAATTCTCTGACTGTAAATTTCATGACAAGAGACAATCCATTGAAAATATATTCATAAACAGTATTTGTCGGTAAAATTAATTTTTTGTTTTGTTAAGTTCATCTAACATTGTTACGGTTAACTTTTGCAAGTAGAGGAATACAACCCTGCTTTGTAAACCCTCAACTACCAACCTGCAGCAAGGCAGCTTTTTCGCTATGAGCATTCAATGTCCATGACAATATTCAAACTGGCAATGGCCCGATTCAAGTAATTCAAAGGTCACCCTTACATCCATACAGGCTTAACATTTTTAGACATATAAACATATTCCAGATAATTCAAAGCAATTTACGAAAGCATGCATATAATACAATATAACTTCATTTACAATCTGAGAAAATAGTACATTTAGACTGAGAGAAGAAAATAAACAATTTAAACTGCCTCTATACATAAATACAATGTACCTCTTCTTGTTGAAATTCATTGAATAACCGGGGTATATAGACAAAAAACAAGATTGGGAGCTCATGGATATACAAATTTACAACAAAATCAACATGTAACAATATAATCAATCAGAATAGTACACTAGTGTGATATTGCTTACATTTTTGATAAAAATACAAGTTCAGGTAATATCCTAGTCACTCATACCCTATGCAGTCATTCACTATCAAACAATATTTACATTTATATCATCATTTAGCCTTATAAAAGCCATTTTAATTCCTGAAAATCATACTCTACACCATACTGTGAGTTTGTTTTATTTTTGACTGAATGGATGCAAAGCTATTACTGACAAAAAATCATATAATTTTTTTTTTTTTATAAATTCCATTATTTTTTTTTCTTATTTTTCTAAGAGGTTGGGTTTTACGTCACACCAACACAGTATAGGTTGTATGGTGACTTTCAAGCTTTAATGATGGAGGAAGACATCAGGTGCCTCCCTGTTCATTTTTTCAGCCACAAATGGATATCTGAGTAGAACCACCAGCATTCTGTAAGCTAGCTGGAGCTTTCTCACATGAAGAATTTAAAAGCTGGCGTGGCTCGAACCTACAGCCATCAGAGACAAGTTGTTTGAAGTCAACAAACTTTACCACTCGGCCACTGACAGCCCTTGGTTGTTTTCATATTCTATTGTCATAGATAGACTGGACACTTTGTAGTAAGAAGTCTCTCGCATATCTTTTGCTAACAAATGAAATGTTAAAACAGAATGTAATTCCTTTCAATAATGATCAACATGACAAAATGATGGCACATACTAACGATTGGGGGTAAAAGATTATGCAGCTAGAATCTCCAGTTGCTTGTCCTGTAACATTATGCCCCAGATAATGCGAAAAAGAACTGTAAATGAAAAAAAACAATCATACATTTTGATTGTCAACCTTTTTATACAAATTTATAACAAAGTTACTATAAACAAATGTGAGCTCATCCAATCAAATCATCAATTTAAACGATTGTGTCAGAAAAACTGCTCCTCATAAAATTATTGAGGGGAAAAACAGATGAAAGCAGCAAACCTTCACAGAAGTAAACAAATTTACAAAAAAAAATCAAATATATTGAGAGTTTTCAAAAATGTATACATATTTCATTTGAATCCAATGCAATACATAAAATTTTAAGCATGCAAAATATGTGCTTAGTCAATATAATGACACTGAGTAAATAATAGAATAATAGCTTTTTTTGTGGTTATCAGGGCATATTATAAACAAGATATGTTTGTAAAACATGTATGCCCCCTATCAGCAGCCAATTAGTCATGTGATAAGGTTATTATGCATGACTTCTGACCCAGTGGTCAAACAATTAATAAGGGTTATAAAGTATCTACTGGTCATGACCTTGACCTTTGACCCTTGACCCAAACTCAATAGGGGTCATCTGCTGGTCACGACCAATCATCATACAAAGTTTGAAGTTCCTAGGCCTAGGCGTTTTTAGTAAATTGATCAGAAACCGTTTTTACCTACAAGGTCAATGTGACCTTGACCTTTGACCCTTTGACCCCAAAATCAATAGGGGTCATCTGCTGGTCATGACCCAATCACCATGCAAGTTTGAAGTTCCTAGGCCTAAGGGTTCTCTTATTATTGATCGGAAACCGTTTTAAAACATACAAGGTCAATGTGACCTTGACCTTTGACCCCAAAATCAATAGGGGTCATCTGCTGGTCATGACCATCACCATGCCAAGTTTGAAGTTCCTAGGGCCGAAGCGTTCTTTAGTTATTGATCAGAAACCGTTTTTACTTACAAGGTCATTGTGACCTTGACCTTTGACCCTTGATCCCAAAATCAATAGGAGTAATCTGCTGGTCATGACAATCACCATACCAAGTTTGAAGTTCCTAGGCCTAAGCGTTCTTGAGATATTGATCATAAACCGTTTTTTACTTACAAGGTCAATGTGACCTTGACCTTGACCCCTTCACCTAAAACTCAATAGGGGTCATCTGCTGGTCATGACCAATCACCATACCAAGTTTGAAGTTCCTAGGTATAAGGGTTCTTAAGTTATTGATCGGAAAGCATTTTTACCTACAAGGTCAATGTGACCTTGCCCTTTAACCCCTTAACCCCCAAAATCAATAGGGGTCATCTGCTGGTCATGACCAATCACCATACCAAGTTTGAAGTTCCTAGGCCCAGAGGGTTCTTTAGTTATTGATCGGAAACCGTTTTTACCTAAGAGGTCAATGTGACCTTGACCTTTGACCCCTTGACCCCAAATCAATAGGGGTCATCTACTGATCATGACCAATCACCATCTCAAGTTTGAAGTCCCTAGGCCTAAGGGTTCTTTCATTATTGATCGGAAACCGTTTTTACCTACAAGGTCAATGTGACCTTGACCTTTGACCCCTTAACGCCAAAATCAATAGGGGTCATCTGATTGGTCATAACCAATCACCATACCAAGTTTGAAGTTCCTAGGCCTAAGGGTTCTTTTGTTATTGATCAGAAACCGTTTTTACTTACAAGGTCAATGTGACCTTGACCTTTGACCCCTTGACCCCAAAATCAATAGGGGTCATCTACTGATCATGACCAATCACCATACCAAGTTTGAAGTTCTAGGCCTAAAGGGTTCTTTTGTTATTGATCAGAAACCGTTTTTACCTACAAGGTCAATGTGACCTTGACCTTTGACCCCTTGACCCCAAAATCAATAGGGGTCATTTACTGATCATGACTAATCACCATACCAAGTTTGAAGTTCCTAGGCCTTAAGGTTCTTTAGTTATTGATCGGAAACCGTTTTTACCTACAAGGTCAATGTGACCTTGACCTTTGACCCCTTGACCCTAAAATCAATAGGGGTCATCTACTGATCATGACCAATCACCATACCAAGTTTGAAGTTCCTAGGCCTTAAGGTTCTTTAGTTATTGATCGGAAACCGTTTTTGCTTTCAAGGTCAATGTGACCTTGACCTTTGACCCCTTGACCCCAAAATCAATAGGGGTCATCTACTCGTCATGACCAATCACCATACCAAGTTTGAAGTTCCTAGGCCTTAAGGTTCTTTAGTTATTGATCGGAAACCGTTTTTGCTTTCAAGGTCAATGTGACCTTGACCTTTGACTCCTTGACCCCAAAATCAATAGGGGTCATCTACTGGTCATGACCAATCACCATACCAAGTTTGAAGTTCCTAGGCCTAAGGGTTCTTTAGTTATCACTCGGAAACCATTTGGTCTACGGACCGACGGACCGACGGACCGACGGACCGACAAGTGCAAAGCAATATACCCCCTTTTCTTCGAAATGGGGGCATAACAATATCTGTTGATCATACATATGTAGGTTCAATATCATTATTTTTTGCACTTTTCTTTTACACTTAACAATACTTTTAAAACTTTGAAACACTTTTTAAATTCATTATTAAAAGTAAGCATAAATCTGAATGATTACTGCATTAAAACAGCTTTTTATTCTTGTCAGGGCTATGATATATAAGAGAAGTTTTGACTGTTTTTTTGTTGTTGTTTTTTCACTGTGTAAGTCATATGGACACTTTACTTGTGAAGAAGAAACTTCATTGCCCTCATGTTATTATGTCATTATTACATGCACTAGCAGACGCCGAAGACGCACCCACCCACATTCCATAAGTTTACTAAATAACTTCCTCAGGAACAGGATTTGAACCAACAGCAGTGAGTGGCATATTATTTGAAAATCAGCAAATTCATATATATAATAACTCAAGTCATTTAGTACAAACAAATTGAGCAAAACTACAGTTCATGATAAGCCTTTTATGTAAATTTATTTCACCCTGAATATTCCCTGCTTTAAAAGCTTAAAAACTGATGACCAAATTCAATATACTAGTCTGCCAAAAAAAATACATATACAGAAACAAAATGGCAATTTCAACATCACTTTTCAATTTCTTCTTTCTTTTTTTAATTTTTGAAAGTAGAAAAAAATCTTTCCAATCATAACAGACTCAATCAAACCAAGTCTGCAATACTTGCAGTTTTGCCATGATAATCAACCTTCAGTGTTTCCTCTTTTGATTAATTTTTAATATTCAAGAAAACTAATTTAAAATAAATTTAACACAACTGCAATATCAGTGAGAAAATAGTGGTTGAGTACTTCATGTGTTTCAAAAACTTTCATTATGTACAGTTAATCTTTCAGTTCTTAAAAATCTTTCAGAAAAAAAAAACATTTAACACAAAAATGTTGTAATCTACCTCTTAAAAGTTTCAACCGTGAAAATTTATCCTTTTACAGCTTTTCATTTAGGTACAAGAATTTACATCGCTAATGATGCGAATGAAGTTGAATTTATGTATTATAATAATGAATAAACTTAGCAAAGAAATTCTAGAAACCTGAAATTAAGGGAGATAATTTTACAACTTTTTAGCAAATTTTGCAAAAATACAAAAAAGCAACATTGGAAACTGAATTAATCACTATAGTAACAGATCATGATAAAAACTAAATGAGATCAAATAAGCGAAAACAAGTTTCAACCATTTTTCGTACACATGCATTTGTTAGTATGATTCTGATCAATTTATTCCAATTAAATTCTAGTTGTTATAACGTGTTGCCAATGTGATCATGGCAGATCTTTGTACTTTATCTGGTGAAATATTTCTAAAGATGACAGATAAAAATTATGATGAAAAAAACAAACACAATATTTTGAAAAAAATTATATATACTAGAAATTCACATATTCTAAGGGAAATAAACAAAATAGTTATAAAAGATCAAGATGTAATATGAGTTACCAACTCATACACCCTTTATAAAATGAATGTAATATGGGTAATTTCTGCAAAAGTCATCAAAAAACACAATAAGGAAGGAAAACAAGAATTAGCTTGAATGTGTAGGATTAAAAAATCATGTTGATGCACACACAAGAAAAAAAACTTCTAAATGAACAAAGTTTGTTTTATGAAATATATGAACAGTGAATGACTGTGAGATTATCAAACTATTCCAATGAAACAATTTCCCATTCCTATCAAATGTTTCATCTTATACCATTAAACTTTTAAACATAGATTATAGTGATAATAACGCATATACCTAACAAATGTCATCAATATACTGCAGTCTGACCAGACTCTATTACTGTTGACTACCTAATTTAACATTATGATATCAATATCCCCCACACTCACAATGAACTGTCCCAAATTCAAAGCAGGAAAAGTCCATTTAAAAAAACTAGAGGTCTAAATGTTAATCTGTAGAAAAGCTTTCACAAGAACAAAATGTTGAGGCCAGTCAATTTGCACCTAACTCTTGAGGTGTCTGGCAAGATCGAAATTGCCCTATATTGAATTTTAAGCATGCACTTAAAATTTTCGTTTTAATGGCTTGAGTTTCCATTGACAATGGAGCATTTGTTCATTTATATACAAAGTCCATTCCTTGCTTGAACCAGAACTGTTATTATTATTATTATTAAACTATTTGCATTATTTTTACAACATTATCATTTGATATTAGTCTCTCTATTAATACTTTTTAAATCAAATTTAGCATTTCTGCTACACTGAGCAAGTCTAGTTACTTATAGCAAAAATATTTTAACATTAAATATTATCTACTAAATTATTAATTACATTTAGCACTTTACAATCAAATTTAGCATTTTAGCCAAATTTAGCACATAAATCTTTTATATAACATAATCATTTTTTAGTAGCACTTCTACAAATATTAGCACTTTTCAGGTAATTTTAACATTTTTTCTCTCTAAATTTAGCAATACTCATGTAAGCACTTTTCATAATAAATTGTACAACACAACACGAAATAATAAAGCTAATTATGCAATAATTCAAATGTCTGTTTCTTTTTGCCCTAGTTTTAACATTGACATTTCAAAACAACACCTCAAAATGTTTAAAAATATACATTATTATAACAAAAGCATAATGCTTTATATGAAATTTACAATTTTTTAACATTTTTAACATGATATTATACTTTAAACAGTGTCGTTACTTTATTCATCATGTTACTACGGTTACGAAAACATTTCATTCAAATCCTATATCTAAACCTTACAGGCATCTAGATCTACTGAAATAAATATACTATATTTTTTGCTGGCATTTGATCTGTCAATAAATAAATGTTCTATCTTCATAAGATGGTAAATATCACATCAGTTCTGCCATTTGAGATGCGTACTCTGTTCCTAGTAAGCCTCGACAGAGTAGCGTGAACTCCTTCACTAAAGCTCGTACCTTCGTCTTACTAGTTCTTTCCCTGGAATAGAATCATTTTTATGTTTTGTTTATTTTTAGCTGACAAGAAATCTGGCCTCACTGTTATAAAACTTTATCCTGAGCTCTGTCTCAAATTTCAGGATTTTCATTGGTCAGTGTATATTCTGTGTTGTTTTCAGACCAATCGAATGCCGGAGATATGAGTATGAGCCAAGAACATTTCTTTATAACCTCGAACTCAGGTGTAATAATTCAAAGAATGAGATGAATAAAGTACTACTACCTATTCAGCAATTTAAAAACCAGTAAATAAAAGATTTGCTGACTTCCTGAATCGTGATGACACTGACTCAAAGGTCATCTTTGTTTCCCCTCCTGCAACCCATGCCATTTTAGGTAGAGTTGGTAAGTAGGGAAAATATTTTTTATCCAAAATGTTTTTATCTATTTAATTAAACAAATTTCAAAAACAAATGAGCCGCGTCATGACAAAACCAGCATAGAGCGTTTGCGACCAGCATGGATCCATACCAGTCTGCACATCCGTACAGTCTGATCAGGATCCATGCTGTTCGCTTTTAGTTTCTCTACTTGTAGTAGGGTTGGTAAGCAAACAACATGGATCCTGATCAGACTGCGCGGATGGGCAAGCTGGTCTGGATCCATGCTGTTCTGATCAAACACATTATGTTGGTTTTGTCGTGACGGGGTTCAAACTTTGAATGTTTAGCATCTGTTTAAAGTTTAGAAAAAAAGATTTACCCAACATATACCCCAGTTTGTATATTTACAATGCAGAAGCATGAGTCTAACAGGTAACAGAGATGAAGTTAGACCTTAACAGTTGGTTCTGCTCCAATCTTCTGTAATCTAGCTGGTTGGTCTCCTTCAAAGAAAAACTTCGGACTCGACATCATTATGGGGACATGGTTTCAGCAACTATAACCATTAAGTGACATGAGTACATTCTGTTACCTGACAACAGCCTTTATAATACTGCAAGTTTGTAATGTTACTTTTCATTGGATAATTGTGATGTTTATATAGTTTTTTATAATACTGCAAGTTTGTAACGTCGCTTTTCATTGGATAATCGTGACGTTTATATAGTTTATATACACGGCTGCTGTCGATTCATGAAGAAATCTTACATTTTTCTCTAAAAAATGATGCTTGCTGTATTATAAATTCGTTATAAAGATTGTTGACAGGTTATATGGCTGTATATAAACGGCTGTTTGCATTATAACCCTCGCCTACCAGCTCAGGTGATATTTACAAATAGTAGTTTATATAGGGCCATATAACCTGTCAACAATCTTTATAACTAATAATATAAACCTAAGCCTCAGGTAACAACCCATATAAACCAATCTTAATTCATTACCAGAGAACAGCCTATATAAATAATTACCTGAAAATAGCCTATATTATACCCAGCCTCAGTTAACAACCGATATATACCTATCTTTATAAATTACCTGAGAACAGCCTTTATAAATCTATCTTTGTCATCGCCCGTACATCGTACACTCGGGTAGCCCTCTTTGGTGACAAAATCTTGTGACCACATTCTAATTTGTTCCAGATAGTGTTTAGAAAGGCAGAACAAAACATCAGCAATGCTTTCCATGATCATGCGTGGAGATTCACCTCCTATAGCCTAAAACATTGAATAAAAGCAATAAAACTTATATATTATTTCCCTGTTTTCCCTGATAACACTGGCCAGCTTATACCACCAGTACAATCTAATCCAACTTGTTTATATGAATATGTTCTAAAGATTTCATATAAAATATAATCAGTTAAATAAAAACAAATGCTTTTCTTAGCTTCGACATAAAGTCTTCTTCAGAAATATTGTAAAATTACAAAATGATGCAACACCCCCGTTTAACTATTATTATTTTCTTTTTTAAATAAATAAATTCTTTTCAATTTCATCTCTTCACAAATCTGCAGTCAGTTTGGGTTTAACAGTTAAGGATAATAATAACAGCACCAATTTTAATAACATTAATGATATTAATAATAATGATAAATGTAATATCATGAATATTGTTAACATGATGGAATTTTCTCAAGGGTGTTTGATAAATATATGATATGGCCTTAAAAGTAGGAAAAATAGGGCAATCTACTTTTAACATTCATGAAATTAAGAACCCAGACACAATCATACAGGTCTTTGTCAAGAATAAGCACCCTTAATATCTAAGATATTATTAATGACAGTCAGTGTGACAGAGGAAAAACCAGAATTTATATTCAATATGGCAAACTTTAGGGAGCATTGTAAAAGCTCTAGATCTCCCTTTTTATCCCCCGCCGAAAGCCGGCGGGGATACAGAAATAGTCTCCGTCAGTCCTACCGTCGGACATTTTTGTCCGGAGCATATCTCAAAAAGTGTTTGAGGTATCAACTTGAAACTTCCTACGTGGATAGACCTCATTGAGGAGGAGTGCATTGCACAAGAAGGATAACACTACCCTGCATAATTTTTGAGTTATTGCCCTTTGTTATTTTTCAAAATTAATTTTTGTCCAGAGCGTAACTCAAAAAGCCTTTGAGATATCAACATGAAACTTCATAGGTTCATAGATCTCACTCAGGAGGTGTGCAGTGCACAAGAATGGTAACTCTACCTTTCAAAATTTTTGAGTTATTGCCCTTTGTTATTTTTCATACTTAATTTTTCACCTGAGTGGAGCATAACTCAAAAAGTGTTTGAGATGTCAACATGAAATGTCATAGGTGGATAGATCTTATTGAGGAGGAATGCTGTGCGCAAGAATGATAACTCTTCCCTTTATAATTTTTGAGTTATTACCCTTTGTTCTTTTTCATACTATTTTGTCAGGAGCTTATCTCAAAAAGTATTTGAGGTATCAACTTGAAACTTCATAGGTGGATGGATCTCATTGAGGAGTTCAGTGCATAAGAAGGATAACTCTACCCTGCATAATTTTTGAGTTATTGCCCTTTGTTATTTTTCAAAATTAATTTTTGTCCAGAGCATAACTCAAAAAGCGTTTGAGATATCAACATAAAACTTCATAGGTGCATAGATCTCACTCAGGAGGTGTGCAGTGCACAAGAATGATAACTCTACCTTTCATAATTTTTGAGTTATCGCCCTTTGTTATTTTTCATACTTAATTTTTCACCTGAGTGGAGCATAACTCAAAAAGTGTTTGAGATGTCAACATGAAATGTCATAGGTGGATAGATCTTATTGAGGAGGAATGCTGTGCGCAAGAATGATAACTCTTCCATATACAATTTTTGAGTTATTGCCCTTTGTTCTTTTTCATACTAATTTGTCAGGAGCTTATCTCAAAAAGTGTTTGAGGTATCAACTTGAAACTTTATAGGTGGATGGATCTCATCGAGGAGGAGTGCAGTGCACAAGAATGATAACTCTATCTTGCATAATTTTTGAGTTATTGCCCTTTGTTATTTTTCAAAATTAATTTTTGTCCAGAGCATAACTCAAAAACCTTTGAGATATCAACATGAAACTTCATAGGTCCATAAATCTCACTCAGGAGGTGTGCAGTGCACAAGAATGATAACTCTACCTTTCATAATTTTTTAGGTATTGCCCTTCGTTATTTTTCATACTTAATTTTTCACCTGAGTGGAGCATAACTCAAAAGTGTATGAGATGTCAACATGAAATGTCATAGGTGGATAGATCTTATTGAGTGGATAGATCTTATTGAGGAGGAATGCTGTGCGCAAGAATGACAACTCTTCCCTATATAATTTTTGAGTTATTGTCCTTTGTTCTTTTTCATACTATTTTGTTGGGAGCTTATCTCAAAAAGTATTTGAGGTATCAACTTGAAACCTCATAGGTGGATAGATTTTACTGAGGAGGGTGCAGCAAACAAGAATGATAAACTACCCTGCATTATTTTTCAGTTAATGTCCTTTGTTATTTTCAGCCATCAGTATTCACATAGGTTTCAAATCTGTTATCACTTCAGCCATCAAAGACCTCTTAAAATTGAATTATTCTGCTCTACTACATATACATTCTTCCAATGAGCAAACACATTTGGCGGGGGTGGCCATGTTGACATGGCTCTTGTTAATTCCTATATTTGGCACCCTTCCCCCTGCCAAAAAGTATTGTTTTTCTCTTATTTGCACGCAAATTCCTGCTCAATCAGAACATATATACAAGATTGTCAAAAAAATAGTTCATTCAACTGTTTATGTCTGTGCTGAATGTCACTGAAATTTAACTTACCCGGTATATTCAATAAAGCTACTAGACAGAAACTTTTGTATATATGAACAGCAAAAACTTGCCTATAAGAGAAAACAACGTGAACTTTCCCTGCATACAGATACAGGTACTGTTCCCTCAAATAACAGAGTGTGGCCTGATAAATATACATATGAGCGGCGCCATGACAAAACCAACATAATGGGTTTGCGACCAGCATGGATCCAAACCAGCCTGCGCAACCGCTCAGTCTGATCAGGATCCATGCTGTTCGCTTACAAACCCTTTAACAAGTAGAGAAACTGATAGCGAACAGCACGGATCCTGATCAGACTGCACAGATGCGCAGGCTGGTCTGGATCCATGCTGGTCGCAAAACCACTTTGTTGATTTTGTCGTGACACAGCTGATGTATACATACCCTCATGATCCTGTCAAGAAAGTACTTCCCCCTGTGACATGACCACCTCTTGTACCACAACCACATCTTTCTGTGAGATCAATTCTGTCTGTAAACAGTAAACATTTACACTAGTCATACATGGACTACAGACATGATCCTAGAAATAATGACTACAACAAAAACAAATCAGCAAAATTATCTCAAGTTAAACAGATTAAGAAAAATGATCGTAATACAGATATGTACTTAAATATCTCACATGGTAAGGAGAAAGTTAGGTTGAAAACTTCCAAACAAAAGAGGAAAAGATAAAAGTGATTATAAAATTCCCGGGAAAAAGGAATTTTTAATGTTGTTTTGGGTTGACATGCCCCCCATACTGAAGTGTTGTAAAAAAAAAGTTATCTATAAACCCCAGTCTAAAATATAATGAAAAGTTATGTTGTTACAAAAAATTATCAGTTAAAAAAAATTTAAAGGAATTTATGCGAGTTAAGAATGGATGTGCAAAAACGTTATAAAATTTTAACAGGAAAAAAAAACGTTGTAGAGTGAAAAGTATAATTTTAAAACGTTTAGGAAAATTTCGAGCAGTTGGGAGTTCCCGTATGATTGTTATCAAAGTTACAGAGAATGGGAATATTTAAAAAGAAATTTTATGTTATAAAATGATGTAGTTATAAAAAATTACAGAGAAAAGCAGAATATTTAAAAAGTTACTATTTTTTAAGAATCATGTGTTTAAAAAATAACAAAAGGAACACAAAATAATTTTTTTTACAGATATTTTTAAAAAATTATAGTTAAAACAAGAGGTTAAAAAACAAAATTTTTGTAAGGGATGAAAAAAATTACAAAACGTTTTATAAGCTTCATAAACTTACAAAAAGTAAAAGGAAAACTATAACTAGATGTAAAAAAAATGAAAATGTCATAAGTGTGACATTTTCATAGTTTTTAATTTATCTAGTTAGTTCTCTAAAAACCTAGTTATTGGGACAAATTGCCACTTTAAAAAATTTTATTACAATCACTAAATTATAAAATTTTATATACCCCATTTGTGAAAAAATTTGGTGAGGCCCCCCTTTTTTAACCCCTTACTGGGGAAAAAATTCTACCATAAAAACAAAAAAACCCAACCCAGTATCTTTAAGGGTTTGTTGTCACTAACTTCAGTCGCATTTTTGAATTTTCCCCAAAAGAATGAGGGTTTTAACTTTTTTTAAAGAAGGGAAAGCCCTTGATTTGGGGGGAAAGGGGGTTTAAATTTTTTCCTGTTGAAAGGCATTTATTTTTTTTCCCGGCTCAATAGAAAGTTTAGTCTTTTTTAAATACCTAAATATTAAAAAAACCCAATTTATATGTCATATATCCCATTAATCTTCGTTTATTTTTATTTCATTATTTAGTTTAATGGAATCTTGAGGAAAAAACCGAAAACCCCAAAAACTAAAAATCCATTTAGATCAACTAGACCTTTTAACTTAAAAATATGAAAAAGAAAAAGAAACAATTAATTAAAAATCTGTTTTCTATGATTCGTAGAAAAAGGGGTTAAAAAATTTTAGTTTTTTTTTATTTAGAAATATAAAACGATTTTTATAAAAAACAGAGTGAGCCAATGATCACCATATTGCAAACAAGTTAATGATTTAGACCTATATCAAATGGTACACAAATCTTGAAAAAAATATTTCCAATCCTTTTATGTAAAAAATACCTCAGTGGAGTCCTTTTTAAAATGAATCCTGGCTAATCGCTGATCATTTAAATTCTTTGTAATCACTTTTTCCTAACCAAATGTTTGAAATTGAAATGGTAAAGAATAATTCAAAGAGAACTCTTGAAGATGGATAAATAATAAAAACTATAAATTTCCATACATCGTGGCTCTTTTAAGCAGATATATCAGTATTAAGGGAGAAATAATAAGGATTTAGATAACCTAAAACATTCAATACCTAACTGTACTCACCTGTGACAAAAGCTGCATCGAATGATTGCAAAATATCAATATGCTGATGTATATCTGAAAAATCTTAAATATAATTATTGTCACTTGTGAGAAACAGACATGCCCAAAACTATTAAAGAGCAATAAATTTGGCTGCCTGTTAATCTCATTATATAATTATATATTTAACATATAATGTTTACCATTGGGAAAAGTTAGGGTTGCAGCTTTTGAATACAGCTCATAAAAAGTTTTTTAGCCACTATGCAATAATTTTTTTCAAACTACCAAAAACGCCATAACTTACGGGGTATGTGTAAAATATTCGGGGGCTTCTTTTCGGATCTTCCTTTTGCATTCGATCCCCCGAATTTTTTCCGCGAAAATTTCCCCCTATTTCTTATGTCATATTTTCGCGCATCTATAGAACAATGTTTATAAGTTTTCAGGTGGGCTGCCATAATTGGGTATCAGGGGGCCTTTAAAAAGGTTTTTTTACGTCGTTAAAAATGTCATGTAACATTCAGTCTGTTAAAATCGTTTGCTAGTGTATTATTTTTTGACTGATATGATTATCGGATTCTTGTAAAGTTATTCCCGTTTGAAAAATACCATTGTAGTTTTTTTTATAGTTGATATAAACGTCTTGACATCTGACAAGTTAATTTTGTTTTTCTAAAAAACAAAAACAAAACAAACTTTTTAAATTTTTTAAAATGAAACATGGGGAAA
Organism: Ruditapes philippinarum; assembly: GCF_026571515.1. NCBI lineage: Eukaryota > Metazoa > Mollusca > Bivalvia > Venerida > Veneridae > Ruditapes > Ruditapes philippinarum. The sequence goes on from NW_026856423.1 coordinate 27,225, forward strand.
AAAAAAAAAACAATTCCCCGTAAAAATTTTAAAAAATCGGGGTGAAAGTTATGGTTCATTCGTGCTGTTTAAACTGTAAATCAGCAGTTAACGGGAATTTTCTTTTGTTTCCCTAATTTGTCGCTAGAAAATTTTTGCTTTGTTGTATGTACAAAAGGGATTGTTTTGCACCCGGTTTAAAAAACTGTGAATCCACAAAGGTTACAGTAAAAGTATTTTAAAATGAAAAAAGGCTGCTTTCGAAAACCTTGTCATCAGTTAAGACTAATTTCCCGTATTTTTTTTAACCTGATGGGTGTACGGCGAATTATGATTTTCGGCAGTCACCTCGCGAATTCAAAATAGCGCGAATTTTGTATATCCCCCAAAATGGACCTTTCCGCGAAATTTGCTTCCGCGAAAATTTAAATACACCATCACGTACCTCCCTGGAACAAATCCCAAGCTTTTCTTACACACAAGACTGTAATAATACTTCAACACCTTACCTCCCCTGACAAATCCAAAAGCTTTTATACAACAAGCTGTAATAAAAATGTCCCACTTACCCCCCCTGGACAAAATCCATGCTTTTTTACACACAGACTGTAATAATATTCAACAACTTACTCCTGGAACAAAATCCAAGCTTTAACACACAGACTGTAAAAACTGTCACCACTTACCTCCCTGGAACAATCCAGCTTTTATTACATAATACTTTTCACAACTTACCTGCCCCGGAACAAATCCAAGCTTTCATTACACAAGACTGTAATAAAACTTACACAACTTCCTCCCTGGAACAAATCCAAGCTTTTATTACACACAGATTCACTTACTGTAATAAAACTTTCACACCTTACCTCCTGAACAAATCCAAGCTTTTATTACACACAGACTGTAATAAAACTTTTCACAACTTACCTCCCTGGAACAAAATCAAAGCTTATTTACACACCAAGACTGTAATAAAACTTTCACAACTTACCTCCAAACTCCTCACACTGATTACCTCCTTGCAGATGTAATCACTGCCCCTTCACAGAACGTCACATGATGATGAAAGTCACAATGACGTAACGTCGAAATTCAAATGTAATATCGACCGTTACATAGAAAATGCTAACGTCATTTTTCTCTTTCTGTTTATTTTTAACTTTTGTACCTACGTCGGTTATATTTTTAAAAAAAATTATCAAAAAGTACACAAAAAATGAAAAATAATTAAAAAGCTAAAAAAAATAAAAATGCCAGAATTTTGGGTATTTCAATGTTGTGATGGCAGAATTTGTATGATAAGGGAGATCCCGCGTAAGATTGTTACCTCCCCGGAACAAATCCAAACTTTTATTAACCCTTTTACTTTACAACATGGAATTGCATCACTATGGAAAATCAAAAACGCTGAAATAAAAAAAAACGTTAGAATTTTATCAAAAATGTTTCTTTCCAAAACATCAAAAGAAATTTTTTTTCTCAAAAGGGAAAAAATTTACAAAATCTAATGTTTACAACCTGATGCCCTTTTCTACTAAGCTTTTAGGGGAAAAATTTCAAAAATTATTTAACCTGTTTTGAAGATTAGTATAGCTATATGTGGAATGTTGTCATCTGGATGAAATTTGGGAAATTTTGGAAAATGGGGCGAAGTGTCAAGTTTTTGGAGCGTTTTAAAGTACATCTGCCCGTAAAAAAATTTTTAAAAAATTTTAAAATTCCTTTTACAAAAAATTGTAGAAATTTTTTTAAAAAAATTTCGGGCTTTTTTTTTTAACAAATTTAAATTTTCCATCTTAACTTAATACTCTTAAGAATATGCAAATTTTTAAATTCCTTTTGACATATTTTTATTAAAACCCCGTTTCAGGCCCCGGTGATCGGACAGTTTAGTGGTAATTAACCATGGGAAGTTATTTTACTTGGTACCCCTCTATTTTGGGCAAAGCATGACTGGAATGTGGAAACGAGTAATTTTAAGGGGAATTTTTTTTGGGAACAGATTTCAAGTGGGTTAAATTTCTCAACAAAACCAGATCATTGTCAGTTGGGGACCACAGTTTGGAGGGAAATGAATCCCTGAATTCCAAAAAATTAACGTAAAATCATCTTGAACTTTTTTATAAAAATAAAAAACAACAACCCCTTTTAAATGTATCCAAATAAAATTTATTTATTATATTTGTTGTTTTTCAAGCCTAATGTTGAGGAGTTAATTTTTGTTGTGAATTTGGCATAGTTACGTTTAAAGTTGTGTTTAAGGGGGAATTCATTGAAAAAATATCAAGGAGTAATTTATGGAAAAAAACAGGTTAGGTTTTGATTCAATTGGACTGTTTTCCCCCAGTTTCTTCGGTTTAGGGAAAAAATAACCAAATGATGTTGATCTTCAAAAAGTAGGGGATTTTTACGGGGCGATGAAGGCTGGGAAAACAAAAAAAATTTTTTTTCCATAAAAAACCCCTAAAAATTGCTGTAAAATTTCCCATTCAATAATGGTTGTCAGAAAATTTTCAAATACCTGGACGAATAAAAATTTCACCTAGATAAAAATTAAAATTCTCTTAGATTACCCCTTAAAAAAGATTTTATGAGTTAAAATTTTAAAAA